>NC_050517.1:13864456-13865319 GCF_002922805.2 Oryzias melastigma
GACCCGAACAAAAACCTCAAACTGCTTTGTCAGCAGGGAAACAAAACACAAAGTCTGAGAAAGTGAGAACAGAAAGCTGCAAAGTCTGGATTAAAAAAAGAAGAGTGGCACAAAAAAGAAATGCCAATTGATTGGCTTTCGTTTGACTTTATTTGTAGTAGAAAATTGACAACATATCATTTGTTTTCCAGAAAAATTTGTAAAAATGGAAGTGTTGCCCAAATATTCAAAATTGTTTGTTGCAACACATGTGGTGTTTTTATTATTGTGGAGTTGTGTTTTAAAAATTGAGGGAATTGTTGCCAGACACCACTTTGAAGAGACTCTATTAATGAGTGTCTTACAAAGAAAACCTGAACCAGATTTTTATCGACACTCCCTTTGAAGACCCACTCCGATCACCATTTGATCTGTTTTAAACTTGTTCCCAGTCGTCTTTACATTTTGAATTTGGCATTTGTGGCCAAAAAAAAAAAAAAAAACGTGTTTAAGGACATAGGACATAGCAGAGTGATAGTAGTTGAGTAGAAATTAGCCTCCCAGTTTTGGGTGGAACAACTGATGCATTTAAGTAAGCCTGCCCATCATCCCTTTTTCTAACATTTCATCCTGCTAACTTACAACTTCTAATATAAAATTGGAGCAATCCAGCTCCCCTTTGAGGCAGACACACTTGGGTCTATTTGTCTACAAGTGGATGCATCAGAATGGAGCAGAGCAGGTAGCTTCTGGCTTGCCAATTAGTTTCTACATCACAGCTACAAGCTTTTTCCTTTTTCGTCTGCTCCTGATTCCCAACAATTTGATGAAAGAAATACTCAGAAATGCAGTTTTAAGCTTTTTTTTTTTTTTTTTTTTTTTTT
>NC_050517.1:13865420-13868999 GCF_002922805.2 Oryzias melastigma
TCAGTTTTATGAAAAAAAGAAAAAAAAGATCAGTGGTTTTCAAGGCAGACTGAAACCTGGGGAGCTGTTGGGTTAATTCCAGGATTTGTTTTCTTTATGTTCTGCCAAAAATCCCACAAAAATGAATGGAATGATGATTGATTCAACCACAGATGCAAACGTCAGCACACTTTGTGGTTTGAGTCTTTTATCTCTCTGCAGTGTAGATACGGATTGTTACACCTAAAAAACGTGCATCCCCAGCTCTTAAACCAGTAAAGAGAAAGACCCCATGGAAGAGTTCAACTTCATCAATAAAAACCCTCAAACTTTTTTTAATGCTTAATTCTAAGTGCATATGTGAACCTGCTCCATAATTCAGCTGCTTGCTGTGCCAAAAAAGGCAGAGTATTTCAGAGTGGCTGTAGCTACAAATCACTGAGATAGCGGGCGCAGGAGTAAATCCTGTCGATGGACAGATGAAAACGTGACTCTGTGGTATGCAGCATCACTCCCCGATAAGACCGAAAAAAGGGTAGAAAAGTCTAAACAACCTGCAAGAAGAGCAGAACATTTGGAACAACTGTTGATTTAACGATTTGCTCTGTTTTCACACATACGGTTTTGCCAAAAGAGATATAAAAGGGAGGAGAATTGTCAAAAGTTTTATCAAAGTCTTCAAAAAAAACGTAATTACATGATTGCGGATGCTTTAGCTTGGAATGGCAGGGGTGTGGTGGTAGTGGGTGAACTTTTTTCCTAAATCCTGCCCCTTTTATCACCCCATTAATCAGACAAAACAAAAGGAATTTCCTCTGACATTTATGACCAAATGCACTCCACTGCCAAAACAATGTATAAATTTAACAAATGTGCATCAGTTACAAGCCTATATTTGAACAAAGAATGCCCAACATGTGACGCTGTTCAACTGTAATCTGGAGAAAGCAAAACTCTCAGAAATGTTCTTGCATTCATGTCAAAACAAAGTCTGACTCCGGTGAATGGCTGCAAAGTGACTGAACGTTTGACTTTTTCTCTTCACAATTTGGATTATCACGGCTATCACGGCGCTCAGTTTAGACTCATACTTGGCATGTTTGTGAAAGCATGCAAAAAGATACTCTTTGCGAGCTAAAGCCTGCGTACTCTTTGTGACTGAGGGCCTTTCCACGTCCTAATCCACACCAGATGTGGAGCTTTAGATATGCGGTCGTCGGAAGGAACAGAGTTGGATATATGGTGCAATAGTCGCATATTATGATGGCCAAGGAGAAAAAAAAGGGAGTGGGGGGGGGGTTTGGAGCATATCATATCAGGCTGTGAAATGTTCTCAAGCGCTTGTGACAGTTTAAACCCATAAGTTTGGTAGCCTTTTAACCTGAGTGTTTGTTTTAACTTCAAATCCTACTTTTGATTTCCATGAAAATGAGATTTTCCTTGCATGCTTAATCTTTTCTTAATCTGTTTTAGTCTCCACATTGAAGTAGAGAGTGTGCACGAGAATAAGAGTTTGGAAACACAATCAAACACATGCAAAAATACAAAATGTAGAAATATTAGAAAAAAAAGAGAGAAAATGTTCATCAGATCTTTCACTTCCTGTTTAAAACTATCAAAGTAAATGCAAGATATAAGAACCTGGAAAAACTATTTAAATTGTTTTGTTTTATAAGCATTTGGCTATTTTATTTATTTAATTAATACTCGTCTTAAGTCAAAGTCAAGCCCCAGGGGCCGGATCTGGCCCCCAGCGTAATTATATCCGACCCTATTAATGTTATACAGCCCGGTTTTATCTTGCTAACATATTGAAGCAACACTACAACTATTGAGGCTGAGAAATCAGTTAGAATGACTTCTAACATAAAAGGATAAAACAACTGAGAGCAAAACAGAGTAAAACATAATACGTTGACAAATCCACACCTAAACCCCAATCCGCCCAGACAGGCAAAGGGAACGATATCCCACAATATCCTCAACATGATCTGACGGCAGGCCCAATGTTTCTGCGACCATCACTACAAAATGAACTCCAAATCCCATCATACAGTGCATCAGCTGCCTTGCCGCCAGTGTTGCCAGAATATCAAATTTCCTACATAATATATAATTTTGACTGTATGTTTTAAGGAGAGCAAAATCTTTTAGGATATTTCTAAGTTTCATTTTTTATATAAAATGATATACAAGTAAAGAAATTTGAGGATTTTTTTTTTATTTACTTTATTAGAAGTTGGACTGGGGGGTTAAACCACCAAATGGTTCCCGAGCGCGGCTGTGTCTGCAGCTCACCGCTCCCCCAGGGGATGGGTCAAATGCGGAGAACAAATTTCACACACCGAGGTGCGTGACAAATAGTGGGACTTTAACTTTAACTTAACTTTAACTTTCTTATTTGATAAATTTGACAGAATATATTATTATGGAAAACAAAATATTGAAAGTTATTTAAGGTTTTAGTTGATTTATTCTGTAATAATACTCCTTTGTGTTTTTACTCATATTTAAGTTAAAAAAGTTATGTATTCAAAGTTTAAAACTTTTAGGTTTTTTTATGTTTTCAATAAATGTTTATCCTGTTTGGCCCACAACCAAAAATATGTTTTGGATTTTGTCCCCCTGCGATTGAATTTGACACCCCTGTCTTAAGTAAAAAAATAAAAAAGTATCACATAGAAACTCTAATATCCCCAGTTTTTTTCAAGAATGTCTTCTCCGTTGCTGTTGTTACCCTCTGTCACTGCAGATGAGCTGCTGTCACAACACACTACTTACAGTTTTCTTAAACCGTCGTTCTGTTTTGTGGCTACTGTGGGAGACCCGGGTCAAAACGAAGCAGCTATTTCCATATCTTAAGTAAGCCGTGTCGCAGTGGAAGTGGATACGCACTGTATAAGCCCTCTGGATGAAGATCAGAGGTGCTCGGCCAGCTGAAAGCAATAACTTCAGAGAAAAGAGGAAACGATGTTGGGTCTGAAGCCCTCAGTAGCATAATCAGACCTGAAGGGAGTGTTGTTCAGCATGCCAGGTCCCTTTACACGCTAACACATCCCATTCAGATGGATTTCTCTCAGCAAACGTTAAGATTCCAACAGTTGAATCCAATTAACATACAGTAGGATATTGTAACAATGCATTTCTCTAAGGACACATCATAGTTAGAAACAGGATTAATGCATAGTAAACAACCAAAAATTGCAGTAAGATAATAACAATGAAAAGAAAAAAAATAGGATTGAGCCTGTTTAAAGTTCCACTTCAGTCATATTTTATTGTAAAAGCATTCCCTTCATGATTATGCTGAACCTCGCCTGGACTCTGACATCTCTAGTGTCTTCTTGGATGACCCCACCCTGATGTTTGACCTCTGCCTTTCTGACCTTGATTTACCTTTGTAGACGTTTGGCTGTGCTCAGTTCCTGTCTGGACTACTAAATTGCTGCACGTGGAACCAGCTGTCTCCTGTTGATAGACAGGGAAAAACAAGTCATTTTGAGGGGAGTCGTTTAGCACCAACAAATGGAAGTTCTGTTTTGTCACTATTATGTTGGAAAATAAATGAAAACCAAGATCAAACTTCTACTGAGGAGTTAA
>NC_050517.1:13869745-13893181 GCF_002922805.2 Oryzias melastigma
ACCAAGGAGTTAAATTAAAGTGGTTTTAATTCAAAGTGTATTTCTCCTTAAAGCATTTATAAGATCAAAGTTCACAATCCGGATTTTTTATTTGAAAAAAAAATCTGCAAATTGACAGATGAGTTTTACATTAACTTTATGTCAGCCTATTTAGTTATCAGACTATAATACTCTGTAAATTAATGAAGGAAGACATTAAGCACGCATACGATAGCATCACTTTTGCATAGCATCTGATTAGCTTTCCATAGTCTGGAAGTGTCCCGCTTTGGTCCACCCGGGGCACTTCCTGTTGGGCCACTCCTCTCTTCTTCATTTGTGGGGAATGCTGGATCTCAGTGGAGTCTGGCTCAGTTCTATCTCGGCATTGGCATGATTGTGGTAGAGCCCGACGGAGTCTAGGTGGGTTTGATGTTATCAAAGGTCCTAGTAGGCTGTGGTCATAGAAAGGGGGGGAGGATGGCGTCCGGGACTGAGGCAGCAGCTCTTATTCTAATGACCCTGTGTCGGCTGGTAATTGTTGCCTTGGCTTACGCTCCAGTCTGTGCATTCCAGGAGCAAGCAGTCATGATCAAAGTTCTCCCAAACTTAGGAACACCGTAACCCTTTCTGTAGTAAAGAAGACGCGGTGACAGAGGCCGCTTGGTTTCCCTGCGGATTAAAGCCACTCTCTAAAAGCTTCGGCTCCTTTGCTGATAATGCACAGTGAGCCTTTATCCAGGAAGAAAGATGGAACTGAGGATTAACTTAGCAGGCTGATGACCAGAATCTTGAAGCCTTGTAATACTCCTGAGTTACCACTTGTGCTCTAATAACTGATGATGGATATTCTATTAGAGGAATTATTCTCTCAGAATCACTCTCATTGACAAAAAAGAAAGTATGTTTTTGTTGGATGTGACACGTGGTCTGTATGAGAAGTCTTAAAAGAAGATCAAAGCTCTGTCACTGCAGCAGCATCAAGACACTTTGACATTTTGTGGATTCCTGATACTTTAGTCACCCAGACGTGGGGATTTAAGTCAAAAGAAATTATTTTTTTTTACCAGAAAGTTAATGGAAAACAGTAAGAAAATAAGTTTATTACATTGAATAAAGGAAAAAAAATGAAACCGCAAAACTTTTTTTTATATATTCAAAATTCATAGTCTTATTTTCAGAGGATGACGTTTTGTTGAGGTCTCTCAGACTGTTCAGGTTTGGTTTATTGTCATGTAATCAGCTTTAAACTCAAATCAACACAAATGTCTTTTACATTGAATATTTTTTTTTTTTTTTTTTTTACAAAACCAGCAAAAATTATTTTAAAAAATGAATTTAAGATTCCCTAACATCTGTAACACTTTCATATGTTCACTGGACTTTTATTTTGTATTTTTTTAAGGAAATACAGTTCCTGAAGTATGGAAAGAAAATAGTATCAGTCCCATTTGTACATGCGTGATTCTTGATTTGTGCTTAACTTTGGATTTGTGTGTGTTAAATTCTGGATTTGTAACTAAATACTAAATACATTTGTGCATAAGTACAAAAATTATGAAATAAAAAAATATATAATTCACACATGTACAACTTAAAAATACAACAACTTGAAACTAATTACACACACAAATCTTTAAAAACTACGCACAAATATCTTGTCACGCACACACAAAACCCCATTTACTCACAAATCTGATTTGAGACTCTGTGCACGTTTCCATGAAAGATTTACGCACACACAAATCCGAGGTTATGCACAAATCAAGAATTACGCATGCACAAATACAGATCTGGTGAGGTGAAAATGTGTGGGCGCAATCTCATAGGTTAGTTTTTGGAATCCTTATAGCATAGCAACACTTTTCATTTCTTCACATCAATCTAAATGCATTTTTAGACATCTTATTTAACCAAAAGTTCTGTAAATTTCTGATTTGAAGACCAGAGTAAAAATTAGGGTTGCACAATATTAGAAAAACTTGAGATGCGCGATATTAGTAACCAACATTGCAATGACGATATGGTTGCGATACATATCCGTGTTGCAAAACAACTAATAGATCCTTTTGATTTTGTTGCATCTGGATTACTTGAATAAAGTCAACAGAACTTAGATTATACTCCAAATGACGTATGAGGCGAGTGTCTAACATATAAGAGATCCATAAATTGGTCAAAGGACTCTATTTAATTTGTTAAATATGTCAAGCTGCCATAATTTAAGGTAACCATTTATTACAATTTAAGCAGTTTTTTGTTGTTTTTTTATATTTGTATTGTTGTGCACAGGCTGATATTGCAAGGAAAATAAATTTGTAGTTTATTGTGCAGGCCTAATTCAAATAAAAAAAATGTCTGGAAAAAGCATTTTAAATCGGGGTTTATATGTTATATAGCATATTATTCACAATTAAATACTCACTGTAAACTTCTCAGTTTAAATAATGCGGTGTGAACAGGAAAATGATTCAGAAGTACAAGTCAAGTGGTTTTGGACACAAAATTGTTTCTTAAGGCTCTGAGGATCACGTAGCCACAGGTTGTTGTCACATATTTACATATCGTACAGTTCTGAGAAAGTGCCGGAGTCTGCATCTTATTGATGTTATGATAGGAGCTTGCGAGCTGGTGGAAATTTGAACGAGGGCCACATTTGGCCAACGTTCCAGACTTTGGACATGCCACTTTACAGCCATAAATCTATTGTATGTTTATTTCTTTTATTGTCCTTAATTTTTGTTGCTTGAAATAAACCAAGTCAAGAAATCAATTAATAATGTATCAATTTAATTTATTTCTTTATTTTTTTACTCATTTCTTATATTTATTTAATATTTTAGCTACTTTTCCTTTCCAGCTGTTGAACAAACAGATGAGAGCTGAAGAGCTCTTGTGTTTGACACGATGAATTCATGTGATACTCTGTCGTCCCTGGTACCATGACTGAGCAGAAACTTCTTGGTCATTTGATAAAGCTACTTCCACATTTGGCAGCAGCTTCTGCAGAAGATTATCAGCAGCCCAGAATATTCATACACCGCCGCGCAAACACAAACATATCTGCATTTGGGGGTCACAGAGATGAGGCGTGAAATCCCATTATTTGTGGACGTGTTTACCTAACCCTTTGAGCGTCGTCACGGTGAATAATACGAATATTAGCCCGGCTATGACCCGACTCAGAGGTTAAGTGGTGGCAAAATGCAAAAGCTAAACATGCAGGTCAAACAATCTGTCCTTGTATGCACGAGGAGCTCGGAGCGGTCACCCTCGAGTCATGACGGCCAATGAAAGCGCTGTGTTTGGATAGCGACTTTTTGCTCTGAAGGTGTACATATTCAACGTCGTCTGGCTAATCCCCGTACTTCAGAAAGTAGAGTCGGATTAAGACTTTAACCCTTTCAGAGTGGGGAACCAAAGAGCCAGCTTTTCCCTGCTGGAGCCCGTCCTGGGCTCTTTGTCCCATCAGCGCGGCCAGCTGTCAGCGTTCCTCAGATGAGGAGATGAATGAACATCCCTTGAGCAGTGCGTCTGCTCCCTCTGTGTCCATGCTGGACCTCTCGCTGTGAAAATCATCACTTCAGGGCAAAGCAGAGCTTTACGCCAGAAGGAGGCACTAAATTACTTTGTCATATGAGAATTAGTTAAAAGCTTAGAGGTGGAATGATTTACTGTTTGGTGTTGTTGGAAATTGTTGCCAGTTATTGTTTAACCCCTTGACGTCTATTGATGCAAATATGCATCAAACCTCTTAGACTCCAAAATTACCTGAATTTAGCATCTCCTTGAAATCAAAAACATAGGTTATTTGTTTTTATTTAAATACAATTCAGGAATTAATAGGTTAAAACTGTAAATCTGAGACCAGGTGAGGGTGCAGAAACTTAAACATTACTAAATTTCTGACTTTTTTCAGTGTTTTTGATGTTCAAAAGGGGGGAAAAGACACAATAGAACATTTCTTTTTGAAAGAGTTTCATTTGTAACAATGAAACTTCAGCTCTGAGGTACAAAGAGAGCGACTTGACTCTTCTCCACCCCTCCACTTCCTCCTCAGGGAGCGTCTCGTTTGACAATCGTCCTGCAGCTTCTCTCCCACAGTGAAATGTAAATGTGGAGACAAATCAGAGCCTGTAACCTTTGAAAGCACCTGTGACCCTATTAACAAAAGCAATTTAGCCTGAAACTCAATGCAGCATGGACTGAATAGAGATCAGTTTTGAAGTTTTTTTCCCCTAACAGACACTGAGTTGTGCCTTCACATGATTGGTTAGAAGAGCCGGCACTACAGGAAGCATGACGTACAAAAAAAGAGCCAGTACGGGCACTTATGTTTTTATTTTATTTTATTTTGGTGTCATTTTTTATGGCAGAGTTTAGGCTTTGCTGCTCATAAAATTCCCCAAATAGAGTGGTCTGCTACTTTGTGTTATGGGTACATTTTTTCTTGTTGTCTTGTGACCCTTCTGGGCCACCGTAGTCTGCTGGTACAAATCATTTTTTCTCATAAAAGTAAGAATTTTAACTATTAAAGTCATAGTAGATCACATAGTAGCACCATATTATAAACATAATAATATATACCACACTTATCAAAATTCTACATCCGCTCATTCACCTGTCCTGTCTGTGGTTCAAAGAATTTAGAAAAATGGACGCCGTGGTGATAAAGAGAAGCCTCAGTTTAACACACAGGCCAAAGTTCATGTTGAAGTCAAGGCAAAAGATGGTGAAGCAGAACAATGAGCTCAAACGTCAGGTGACCACGGACCAGGGGCGGAGCTACAGGGGTGGGGCAAGTAAAATGCTTTGCCCCCCAATTGAACCTCATTTTTGAGTATCATAAACAAAGATTAAGAAATCATTAATATGTGTTTCTTTTAGCATAGTAACATAAATAAAACACTTCTGTTAAAATAGCATTTGATGCTACCTCCTATAAAAATCCGCGTATTTGATATTTATAACAATAACACGAATACAATAAGACAAATAAATACATGTATCTCTTCATTTTCCTCATTCCAGCAGCATTATAATTAAAAGACCACTGGGAACACTTTTACAATAGATCAAGAGACTTTCAAAGTGGGAATTTAGGGAAAAACTCCTTTCAGCCACATTTCTTTCATACTCACTATAGGGGTGTTGGGAAAAATGATTTTAGTGATATATCACGATATTTCATTTGGCGATATCGATTTAACAAGTCGATATTTAACTAATGATTTATGAGTGTTCTTCAGCGTCTGACTTTTGTTTTAAAAATAGTATAATCAACAACTATAAATTTATTTAGTGCAAAAAAAAAACTACTCATCCCAGAAGTACGGAATTCATTTTGCATTGGTTTATGTTGGTAATTGTAAATTATTGTTCTTCTTTCCTAATCTTCTCCTATTTTATCCTAAATCAACAGAATGTTTTGTGTTTTTCTTTCTTACTGTTTGATATATTGCTTTGTTAAAAGGAAGAGACAAAATACGTTTTTCTTTCTGTCCCCTTTTCATGTTTTTTCTTTTGTTTCCATCATATTTGAGCTTACAACTCAAGGTTGTATTGTATGTCTTTCCTTTTTAATGAATAATAAGGAAATGAATTATATATATATACTTGTTTTAGTACAGTCTTTATATTATATTGTATACTATCCATCCATCCATCCATCTTCTTGTCCGCTTCTTCCCTTTCGGGGTCGCGGGGTGCCGGAGCCTATCCCGGCTACTGATGGGCGAAGGCGGGGTACACCCTGGACAGGTCGCCAGTCTGTCTCAGGGCCTCAATCACACCCATTCACTCTCACATCCACACCTAGGGACAATTTAGAGTCACCAATTAACCTATGAAGCATGTTTTTGGACGGTGGGAGGAAGCCGGAGTCCCCGGTGAAAACCCACGCATGCACGGGGAGAACATGCAAACTCCACACAGAAAGGTCCCAGCCGGGATTCGAACCGGGGCCTTCTCGCTGTGAGGCGAGAGCGCTAACCACTGCGCCACCGTGCAGCCCATTGTATACTATACTATATACTATTATATATACATAGTATATTGTGTATTTGTATCGTGAGACGTGTATCGCGATATTTATTGTATTGGCAGACTTCTACCAATAAATACCTTTAATATTTACTGTATTTAAGAAAAAATATTAATCCTACCTTCATCTTTGCTTTTCATCCTGATTAAAGATTCAACCTTTTATGTTTTTATTCACAATGTAACATAAATGTATCTTTTTGGGTCTAAGTGTTTAATAAAATACTTTACAGGATGCTTAATAATATATATTTTAGAGGAGACCCTATATAAAGGCAGAGTTCTGGTTTGAACTGTGTCAGTGGTACACCTGCACTCTTTATGAGTGACTGTGGGAGAACTCTTAAGTGTGTGCACTCTCAGGCTAAACTGTAGGTGGTCTATTCACACCTGCCTCTGCATTCTGGCCTGCCAGCAAGGCCAGCTGCACGCTGCACTGTCACTCACTCAACACCCCGTCTTCACAACACCCCCATATCACAGAGAGAGTCTTGATTCTAGAGCAGCAACTCACCAATCAGTAATAAAAACACGCAACATAATCTGTTTAAATGCATCAGTTTTAAACCTGTTACAGTTAATGCTGGCATCTCAGCTCCTCGTGTCTGTGTTCAGCTCAACCATCCATGATCCACAAGTTCAGTATTACATTTCCCATGATGCAAGAAGATTACTCCTAAAACCCTCACAAATAGTATAAAACACCCAAAAGGAAACCGTATGGGATCTGACGTGACATCCTTGTGGTCGACTTATGAATGCCGAAGAACTCAGGACAGGTTGGAAGAAAAGGTCAGGGCCAGCTGTTTTCTTCCTGTCGATCACAAGGCTCTGAGCTCTACAGATGATCACTGCCTGTCCCGACCCAGATCTGCTGTCAGCGGCTGGTAGGACTGAGCATGTCCATCCCTTTTATCTGAATTCTCTGGATGACTGGCTTCACCTTCTCATCTGTGCAGTGTTGAGGTTTCAGTGAATCAGCAGCTGTTGCCTGTAGGGCAGCTGATCCTGCATGCTACAAAGTTATTCAAGCGTCTGGAAAAGGAAAAAAAACAGCGCTAACAGCTAAATTAACAGCTCCAACAGTGACCTCACAACAGACAGCGCCTCCTTCCAGATGCGTTTACTCCTCTGGATATTCGACTATAGCTTACAGGAACAGTCTTGAGACATCTTGGGGGTGATTTACCAGCATAGCTTCCCCTCCCCAGTGAGATTTCCAGAGCCAGTGCTCTCTGTTTGCCCCTGTGGATCAAACGTCCCATCCCGAGCTCTGCCGATTACCAAGCGCCCTTATAAGGTCTGATCAGAGAGGGAAACAAAAAAAGATCCCTACCAGCCTGTTCCCTGTATTTACTCAGACCTTCAGAGCACCAGTCATGGAAACCCCCCCAGTCTGACTCACAAGCTCCAGAGCTGCCTTTATCATCAAACGGTCCTAATGCTAAATATTTTTTTTTCATGACCCGCAGTTGTTTTTTTTTTAACAACCATGTAATCAAACACGTTATGATTATCTAACAAGCACCATAAATAGAGAAATAAAAAGGAGATTCGATTAAAATGTTGCTGCAGAAATGATGAAGATTTATTGAGCAGCCAATGCAGAACTGGCAGCCGTTTTTCCAGCACGTGAAACAGGAATTTCCTGAGCTGGAGGGGCTGTTAACCTGAATCTCAGGGTTAATTTGTGAGGAAAACGGGAATGTGACTTCTTCGCTGCCTCGATTTGGATTCGTGGCCGGTTGAATAAACACTCAGTCAGAGAGCTCCTTGTGTGAACAGTACCTGCATTCAGCTCTGCTGCCTCCCTCAAGGCCCTTTGAGCCACTTGCTCCAAACATCTGGCAACCCAGCTTGTAATATCAAAATCATTTTGGGGGGGAGATTTTTGAGTTGATTTTTAGGCGTAAACTCAGCTCTATTAGCTCTGTATTCTATCCAACCAGCGGATTTATTGAATTTTAGTTTTTATTTGTTGATGGTGTAAAAAAAAAATTAAAAAAACATAAAATATCTTCTTACATTTTTTTTATTGGTGGAATACGAGTTAAAGTTCAACTCCGATCCTCTTTTGGTCTATTGGAAAAGTGTTGTTTTCTAGGACATAGTTCCTGCAGAGCAGCAGTAGTTTGTTAGAGATTTGCATCTGAGTTGTGGCTAGAACTGTTGCTGTGGAGCAAGCCCACCCCCATTTCCCATCATCCATCCATATATTTACACGTTCTCCCGCTACCTTACAGCCCCTCACACCCCAAAGCTAACATTAATGCTGCAACAAAAATGGTGAGCAATGTCAGAGCTTTCCAGCCAGACGTTCATGGATCTACAAATTCAATTCAACTTTATTTATTTAGCCCAATATCACAAAGTAAAAAAAATCCTCTCTGGGCTTCATGCCAGTAAGTTTACAGATGCAAACGGTTAGTCATAAAATATGAACAATTGCTAAAAACTAAACAGACTACATAAAACTGGTTATCCCTCCCAGTAAGGAAAAACTCCTGAGAAAAACCAGAGTCACCAAAAAAACAGGAAACCTTAGGGCCACCCACAGGGAAAGATCCTATCCCAGGACGAACAAGCGATTTACCAGGACATTTAAAGAAAAAATTACTTCTACAACTACGTAGTTAAATAGAGTTCATTCAGATAGAGCTGAGGGATGGGTGGGGACGAGGTCCACAGTCAAGACAAAGGGGAAACGCTGTCCACAGCCAGGAGCAGGAGGACAGAACACCAGGAATCACTCCCACTCAGAGAGGCGGGACAGTGTTTGGGGTGTGGTCCACGGCATCAGAATGGATACACCAGAATGGAGCTGAGCAGACTGTAGCATTTATGTCACTGCAACAAGCGGTTTCAAACAGCATTTTTTCGTCTGCTCCGGATTAACAATAACTTAAATAAAGAAATATGCAGAAAAGCAATTTTAGGCTTAATTCTCTATTTACGTGTCCTCCATCATGAGGAAATGCCCCTGTATGTTAAAAGCATCCAAAACAGAACAACTTGATTTGTAATTTGTTAAAAGTTAAAAAAAAGAAAGTTTCACATTAAGTTAAGCAATGGCTCCTTAAACTTAACATTTACACTGTTCCAAAAAGGTAACCAATCTGATTTGATGTTCCTAACGATGTTAGAGGAATGTAATTGAGTTGGAATGTTAAGCTCTGAAAGGTTTTCCCTTTCTGCAACCACAAATTAAATTTAGTGCTATCCGGATAAAGAAAGGACACTGAAATCTAAATGCTTTTTTTTTTTTTACAGTAATGCATTGTTTACTCTCACCAGCAACATTTCTTGGGACAGTTGTCGTGTCTAACATCATGAATCATTAATTTCAGGCAGGGATCTGCAACATTTAACATTTAAAGAGCCATTTGGGCTTGTTTTCTACTGATCAAAACAGAGTAGGAGCTGCAAAGTCTTATTTTGACACTGTTGTGCATTCATTACAATGTATTTTTTTAATAATAAATATAAATTATGCTTCTTTTGTGGCATAAATAAAAAAACAAAGCTATAAAAATAAACCCCCATTTTCTCAAAATGTGAAATTATTTTTTACGTTTGATAGAAGCTCGTATGATTTCCTTTCAAAATAAAAGACGCCTTGTGCCAGTCCGGATCATTCCAGTACATTTCTGGACAGCTTAAGATAATATGTGCTTTATTTAATAAAGGATCAGACTTTTTACCCACGTTTTGCTTAGTATTTGAAATTGGTGTACTCTGGAGGAAGCACAGAGCAAACAAGACCTCCTCCAGTCAACAGGGATGTAAAAACCTTTACATGGTTTATCAATGCTCATTTAGAAACCTTTACTTGAAAAAAAGACTATTATTTTATTCGTCTTTAGCGAGAAACACTATGGAGAGATAAAAGAGCCACAGGCTGCAGACCCCTGATTTGAGGTGAGAAACAGGATGAGTTCTTGCTATGAACTATGGGTACAAGGCAAAAGTCAGTAAACAGGCAACATAAAATTTGCCTATTGGTGCAAATATGCATCAAACCACTTTGGGTCCAAACTTTCCCCAATTTAGAATCCACTTGAAAACCAAAGCATATAACTGAAAATGTTATTTTTTAATGGCTGGAAATGAATTCAGACATCAAGGGGTTAATAGATTAAACCTTTATGTATCCAGGTAGGTCAAATGAGAACAGTTTCTCATTTACAACAACGACCAGAGTTTGTATCGGCTACACAAAAACTGAACGATAGTCCAAGAAGTTACATACGAATAAAACACGACATCCACTCACATCGATATTTACAATGAAAAGTCTGCTGGAGGCACCAAGTTAATGATTATTAAAAAATAAATAAATAAAAAAGAAGCTTTAGTTTGTGCTTTAGTTACAGTAACTAGCAGAATAATTCTGAATCATACCCTGAAAACAATGATGCATTCATGTAATCTTTTCTGGATTTTTTTTAAATTTATTTTTAATTCCACAAAATGAAAAGAAGAATTTCTAACCCTTTCATGTCAGTAATTTGGAATGTACCATTTAATCCAGGACTCCACCTAATTTAACATCATCTGGAAAGGAACTAAAAAAAAAATGATATGTACAATTGGAAATAAAGTGGGCATTAATTGGTTAAAGTCAAAACTTAAGTCTGTAATTCATCAGCATCTTCACTATATTGGTAAAACAGTCAAATCAATGAGCCAAATAGGCTCTTTCGTGGCTGGGATGTTTGTCTGCATCGCGGAGACGGGGCTCATTTCTTAAACTAAAGGTCTCAGACAAGCATTCGTACAGATAATGAGGCAGTGGAGCCGGACACACAGTCAGACCTGTGTGTTTGTGTGCTAATCAGCAGCAGTCGTCAGTCCATCGTGTCTTGCATCAAGGCTGGCAGACGGCGACTATTTCTGCAGCAGACAGAGGAGAGTCTTTAGACGCTGGCAAACCTTAGCGATGTGCAGATGCTAGCTCAACCAATGACGGTTGGAAAAAAATAAAAAATAAAAAAAACTGAACTCATCCATTAAAAAAAAAGCATCAGGCTGTTTCCCATTAGACAGAATCCCCTCCTTTGAGTCTTGACTTTTATGATTGTGAGTTTACAGGCCCCTTGTGAATGCACTGCAACATGTTAATGTGGGGCAAACCTGTTAAAAAAGGTATGCACGTTTCTTTGTATGTATGTTAGCAAGAAAATTCAGCCAATTACCGAGGCAGGCAGCCAGTAGGGCCCTGGGGCGGTCTGGGTAATTACTGGCAAGTCATGAAGGGCAAATGGAATGTTTATTCTACCCCTGGGTCAAGAGGCATTATGAGAGCGCTCTTCAAAAAGCCTTGACAAGATTTGCAAAGAGCCACTTTGTTGTTGTTGTTTAAACGATAATTAGCTTTTCACTGTCACTGAGGTAAAAACCGCTCTGTGTGCGCACCTTTGGGGCCAGCAGTGAAACGACATGCCTGTGTTTGCAGAGCAGGGAGAAATGTCTCTGTCAAACCTCTGTCAGTCTTCTCCCTCCTTCACATGTCAGAATAACAGGCCGTCCATCACGTTTCAGTGGCAACATGCAGGTAAACACTCCGGCTATAAACGGCTTTGTTTGACAATTCCACCCACGCTTTATGTAAACCTCACAAATTCAGGATGCCGAGTATAATCTTCAGGCATAACTGTTGGCTGCTTAGGCTTTGACCTGACCTTTGACCTTTTAGAGTCAAGGTTTCGCCTAGTGGTGAACCTTGTTGCACTGAGGGCAGACCCTCCACAACTGATTGGGAATGATGTCTGGAGGGCTTGAATTTGAGCCCCCCGCCTCGAGGCAGGTCTGCATAACACCCCTTGTTTGTAATCTTCAGCAAATAATACTTTTTTTTTTTAATTTATCTTGTTTTTATTATAGTATCAATTTTAAGCCACAATTATAATTTTAATCCAATCAAAAATTAGCCTTATATTTAGAGTTTTTATGTTTTATTTATTTTACTTTATTTCTTTAAGGAAATAGTTGTTTTTCTGGTAGCAAACAAGCTGCAGCATTTTTTCCTCATCTTTCATAGTTTTGTATTTAATGTCATTTTTAAATTGTTTTTATTTTTCCTAATTTTTGTCTCATACCTGTCCTCTTTGAACAAACAAAATGTGAGTAGTTTCTTTTATTTCAGGAAAAAATAAACTGCATCCACTGCTGCCTGGTGAAAATACAATTTGAAATGAAAAATTAATTTCCTCTCTAAAGCAAAAATATTTACTTCTCTGGGATCTTTAAGTCATGATGTGAATCTTGCTAAGCTAATTAGCTCAGTAAAACCTACAGCTGCTGTTTGACAATTGAAGGCTGTAACAAACAGTTCTTTTGTGAGCTTCTGTTCCTAACCTAGTGGCTGGTTTGGGTGAAAGATGTTTGAACTCATTTGACATCAAGGGTTCTCATGCTGCATTCACACTGAAACTGGGTCACAGAGACACAGAAACACCACGGAAGCGGCTGTCATACGGACTACCGGAGCGTTTAGTGAAGCTCCCGGTACTGGGAGAGTTTCTGAATGATCTCATGAATCCAAACATGTAGATGTGCAACCAATGTTTTTGTAAAACTCTTCACAATAAATAAACCTGATCACTCAACATCATCAGTGTCTAATATACATTGGAAGTGAGATATACACAGACACTGCTCCATGTAGCAATCACGAAGTTGGAAATATTCCAAACTGAAACAAGGTCATTTCTTAAGTCATATTCCAGAACAGACAAAACTTATATTCTGTCATTACTTTTTTTACTTTACAGTGAGATATTTCGCAAATAGAGCCTAAAAATCATGACAGACCTCCTTTAGTGCGGATCCTACAGAGCATCTGCTGTGTGGAAGATCAATGTGAGCCATGTATCTCCTTCTGGAATCTCTGTTTTCTCTGCATATGGTGTACCGATGAGTAATAGATGCCGTTCCTGACAGATAACTGAGATGATAAAGAAATAGGGGTTTAGTCATACTTTCCAAAGAGTTGATAGCATCAGATTCCCTTATTTACAGAGAAAGTGAAAGATACAGTAAGTTGTTGTTTCATTTATGATCATGTTTTTATTGGATTTTCTTGCTTGTTTCAAGCACATAAAGAAAAAAATGAAGAGCAACCCTCCTCCTGTAAGGACTCTGCTCCACAGAAAGTTGCGCAGTGGGCTGTTAGGGACTATCTGGCGCCGTGGCCTTGGATAACCTGCTGCTGCTGAAGTCGAGGCTCATTTGCTCATTCACAAATCACATCATCAGCGAGAGGAACCGGAACAGACAGTGTTGTTTTGATAGCCGGCCCTGCTCAGGGTTGTCTGTGTGGTGCTACAATCTCAGCTCCTCGTCGAGACAGCACATCTCTCTGGAATGAGGTCATCTGTGTGAAGCCGGGGGCATGGGGGCAATTGCCCAACTGTGACAAAGACAGACGTTGAAACAAAAAGAGACAGTAATACAAATCCTACAAAATTATCCAATTTGACTTCTATGAAGGGGTTTAAAATGTATTTTAAGTTTATTATGTTTGACACATGGATTGGTGCTGTCTGAAGGACTCACTTTTTAATCAAAAGGAACAAATGTCTATTTTCTGGAAAAAGTAGGAAAATGGTTTCTGTTGCTCTCATTACAGTCAAGACAATCAGGAGGTTAAATCTATTTTAAAGCTAAAGTGAGTTTGAATGCTTGGTTCATTGCTACCATGGCAGCAGACATGACAGTCTGACATGAGTAAGAGCTCACCAAGAGAAAACGGATTTTCTGCTGCACAAACGTAGCCTCATCGAGGTTCAAACATCAGGCATGGTAGTGTGATGTGCAAATCCCAATGAACAATCTAAACACGATCACAAATACAAACAGTCCTTAAAGTCCCAATCCAATCAGATTTTGATCTTTTGTAAAAGCGATTCCGATGGTCTTTTAATTATGATTATGCAGTTTTTAACCAAAATCCCAAAAACCTGTTTGTTTTCTAGGACGTAGTTTGTTTAGAGCTACAGCAGTTCATCGGAAACTCACCACTGAGATGTGAGCAGAACTGTTGGCCTGGACGTAAGCCTTCACTGATATCCCATCATTCCTTTGTTCACACTCTTGCCCATTTCAACTGAGAGCTTTTTCCAATATTTTTTTTCATTTGCACTACGAGACATTTTTAAAATTGAGTCTTTTAGTCTAATTTTCTAATTACTAGACATCCTTTATCAAAATTACCCCAAAATTAATGGTAGACATGACTTGAAGATTTAAAAACAGACAATGTTTGGATTTAATAAAGTACTGTTGGATATGTTCAGTTCAAGTAGAAACTTAAATACTTAATAATACCAGATCACACAAAATCTATGACGAATAAATAAAAATAAGCCCCTCTCAAAACAAGCTATAAAATAGAATACAAGATGTATTTTCCTTAATACTGGTAAAAAAATGCAAATGGAGCAAGTATAATATGTCTTGGTGATGTCTTGCCCTTTGAAGACAAAATCGAATGTTGATATTAGCTGTAAACACTCTTATTTAAGGATATTGGATGGAAATTGGAAACAATATATTTAAAAGTAATTGTGTATTGTTCAAAAAAGTATTTTATATCTTTAAATATCACTTTATTTATACACTTTTCACACAAAAAAAAAAATTCTGGGCTACAACAAACCTTGTCTCTTGTCCATAATCATCTAATAAGAAACAAATGACATATTTTAAGGTAAATGTGGCTTAAAAATTATGGGTCATTTAAAACGTTTTTCCTATTGCTGTTAAATGCATTTGTACTATATTATGAGACAAATTAAACTTCCTGAAACCAGACCACTCACCATTCTCAAGTAGCACTTCTGCTTTAAAAAACTTGTTTCACTTGGGATTTTGCTTAAAATAATATGCTTTTACAGTCACTTGACTTAACAAGATACTTAAGATTTGTTGTCTAAAAACAAGTCATTCCATTTGAAGACCCACTCCAATGAAAATCATGCTTTTGGTGTTTTTAACATATTTTTGTAGCATTTTTCTGATGATGGGGGACATGTTTAAAGAAAATCAAGTTTAAAATTATATGTTTTCTTTATTCAAATTGTTGGGAATCAGGAGCAGATGAAAAAATGCTGTTTAAAAAAAATGTAGATGTGTCGTAGGTGCTACAATCAGCAAGCCACAAGCTCCCTTCTTCACTCCTTTCCGATCCATCCTCTTGTGGACCAATCGATCTGTGTGTGTCTTCATTTTCCTCGTCTCAACAAAACTGTTCAGCTGGATAGATCGAATATTGCTCTCCATTTGTGTTGCAACGGTAATGTTAGATTGGGGCAATAGGGTAGAGAGGATGTACACGGATGGATGATGGGAAATGGGGGCAGATTTACTTCACGCTAACAGTCCTACCCACAACTTTGAGGCAAATTTCTGATGAACTACTACTGCTCTGCAGAAACTATGTCTTAGAAATGCCAGAGTTTTTTATTTTTTTTATTTTCTAAAACAAAAAAAAACAGGAAACTTCTAAAGGACCACTGGAAATGCAATGAAAAGATCTCAACCAATGATCGGTTGAGTGAGACTTCAATGTAGATTTACTAGGAAATTAGTTTTCTCTTATATCAAGACTAGAAACAAACTAAAAACTAGATCAGATTTTGTGTTTTTTGCAATGAGACGATGCAGTTTGCCAAGAATGAGTTCAGTCAAGTCTGGTTCCAGCAGTAAAATATCTGCTAAATGACTGTCCAGACTCAGAACGTGCCACAGCATTCCTCTTGTTTCCCTGGCTGTACATCTCATTCCAAAAAAGTTAGCATGAAGAGATAACAAAAACATTTGACTTGTCACAATGAAACTATCCAATCTGTAGATTTGTGGACTAAAAAGCAGTGATGTCATGGTGGAAGTTCTTTTTTTTTGCTCTTAAATCCCAACTCCATATCTTTCACCTGAAGAAAGCTTAAAGCATTTTTCCTGGAAAACGTGTTTCTGGTATGTGGATAGATCAAACAAGGCTAAGATGAGGAATGAAAGGCAAATAAATGAATGAGTTCCAGTGGAAATCTCATCTTTTATCAGGAGTGCACTTGGACGTGGAATGCAAGTTCACTTCCTTACCTTCTGTATCTGACTGTAATTACAGGCCTGAATATTTCCTGCTCCAGTCCACAGTACTAAAGGACTGATAGGGCCCCCACAGCTCCAGAAAAAAAGGAAAAAAAATTCCGGTCCATCCATCTATTTTCACCAGTCCACATCTACTAATGGCTGAGATAAAAGTAGTGTAGATTTCTCTGATAAATGAAGGGCTAAGAAATGTGTTTATCAAAGCTTTCCCTACAGTTTTCAAATGTGCCAGAACAGTTTAGATCAGTGGGAAAAAAGCTGTACATTTTGGACACAGTGTAACTGAAACATGTGGAAGTGCATAATCTGGGTGTATGTAAAAGTAAAAGTTGGCACTTTTTTTTTTACTCGCATGCAAAGATTTGAGAAAACATTTTTGAGCTGCTAGCAAAGGTGGGGGAATGAAAACAAGGTGGAATGAATGCAGGGCCTCACACTGCTGTGTCCGGCATGTGCTGACGAAAGCCAGAAACCAGATCTGATTCACACCCCTGAACACGAACGCACCAGCAGAAGTGTCCACTCATGCACAAACACCTGGAAAACTGCTAATGTAGCTAAAAACGCCAAACTTTTGGCATCCAGCAAAACCTGAACACATACCATCACTGTACGTGTAAACAAAGTAGAGAACAACTAGAAAAAAAATATTTTTCTGAATTAATTGTAGGTTAGTATAATGCAATAATAAAGCAAGAATATATATAATATGAGTTTCTCAGAATACTTAAAAAATTGACGATCAAGATGATATCAAGTCCCTAAATGTGCGTTATTGTTGTGAAAGTGAGTTTTTGTTCTTCGCCTTCATCCAGGATCAACCACGGTTTGAAAGGAGAGAGGAGAGCTGAGTCAGCAGGAAAAAGTTTGCAGTCAGGGAAATCCAGGGCAAAAGTACAAGTACCAGGGGCATGGATGGAACACTGCTGCAAAACTCACATCAAATCCTCAAATCACTGAGAGTGACAGAAAAACACTTCTGTCATTGGTGAATTCAAATGTAAAGTTTTTGTGGTTTTCTCTGCAGCAACTAAATAAAAGGGAATAAAATCATTTTGTCGCTGTATTTATGATGTGTTTTTGTATTAATAGAAGCATCAAAATCCTTATAGACTTTTGGGTTTGAAAAAAATGCTTAAAATTGTTAAATTCTCAGCTGTGGTGTTTGATAGTAGGATTTAAAGTGTAATTGGAGGGTGAAAGTTTTGTAATGTGATTGTCTTTTATGTGTGATTTGAAAAACGCAATAACAAAGGCGGGGCCAAAAGAGGCAGGGTAAGGGGGTCTGTCTGGAGTGACAGTGAGGTTAGCTTGAGGTAACGAACAGTCACGCAGAGTTTTTAATGATGGAGAGTGGTACCGAGCAAAGTGATGCCAGTTTCTCCACAGAAGTTTCAGTAGAGGTCGAGGATTTCTCTCTCTCTCCCTAAGCAGACGCTGATGGTCCAAAACCCTTTTGTTTCGAGCCTCTGGCTTAAGCCGCTTCCTCATAATCTTAATAAATGTGAATCCACCATTTGAGGAACTTTTGTTTAGCCAGTTATTGAATATTATGGACCTAGATTAAGGTAGAAAAACACTACATAGGTATGTATCATGTCTGCATCTTTATACTTACATGGATCAGACTTACAGTTAGTGTTCTGTACAGCACTAAAACTTGTACTGATGGTGTGAATGCAAAGATTCACACCATAGTGCCATAGTGATTCTCCTGCTCCTTTCCATTCTCATTCGTATGTTTTTTTCTACACGTAAAAACTAAATCACACTTTATGCAATTACTGGTATCAAACCATTCAGCCCGTTCAGGACATTATTGTTTGTTGGTATTCTAAAGTTTTATGCGATTTAAAATATAATGCAATTTATGGGATTTTTCAGCCATTGTTAAGTCAATAGGACATTTTTCAAAATGTTTGCACCCTTATGCAATTTTGGTATCAAAAAGCTCTGAACGTTTAGGACATTCATGCTTGTATTTTTGATATTCATACATTTCATGGTTTTTGAAATTTTACACAATTTTCTTTCAATTTTTTTTATAGCTTTTCTCTTTTGGGAATTTGAAATCTGCTGAGGTTGTTTTTGGCTAATTTGGAGTTAAGCTAATATATTTGCAATGTGTTAGCTTTTTTTGGCTAATTTGGCATCCACTTAGGTTTTTGGGCCTAATTTGGAGTTAGGCTGATATATTAGCGATGTGTTAGCATTTTTGGATAATTTGGCATCAACTGAGATGTTTTGGGTTATTTTGGGTTTAGCTAATAATTTATGAACATGCTAGCTTTTTTGGTTATTTGAAATCTACAGAGATTTTTTTGTGGCTAATTTGGAGTCAAGCTAATATTTTAGCAACGTCCAACATGTTAGCATTTTTGGGCAATTTGGCATCTACTGAGGTTTTTTTGGGCTAAGTTCTTGGTTAAGCTAAAATTTTGGGGTATTATTCAAATAACTTTAGCACTTTCAGCAAATTCTTTTAGCAATTCCTATATAGTCAAAGCATCTTCAGTGACCACATTCAGCACAAAGCTAGTTTCATTTTAGTGAGCACATATGAAACATTTTACTAAAGTGTGCAGAATGTTTCAACTTTCCAATCGATATAGTCTTATAATAAAGCTGCTGTAAAAACAATATTTTTCGTCTGTGAAATTGTGAGAATGTAATATTTAAAAATGCATTTTATATAAAATCATATTTAATGCACCTTTCCCTTCCAGGCAGCACTTGCTCTGCTTCTAACTACCTCTGGGGTTGAACCGAGACAGAACGTTCTTGCAGAACCGCTCGTTTAAAGCAGCACAACGGGGCGCGAAAAATCATCTGAACAGAGCAGCTGCATGAAAGGGGGTTAAGCTAGGTTGCTCAAACTAGAACTTAAACATCACAAACCAACATTCCTGCAACATAATTATAAGTGGCAGAAGTTTACTTGACATGGAATAACTGTTCCACGTGGTGTTGATGCTTCACCCGTAGAAAAAAAGAAAACCCGAGGCTTCTTCCTGCCTGTATCCAGTCAGGTAAACATTCTTCCTGCCTGAACAGTGGGCTCACACATTATGAACATCTGCTGACAGTTTAGTGGTTTGGAAAGCATTCAGGCAAGGTAGTGCTCAGAGGAGGACGCAGGAGGACCTGGTTGATCATTCGTTACAGTAAAGATGAAGTCATGAAGTCACTCCTTCCTCTAACATTTAATGTCCTATGAAGACCAGATGAGAGCATATCTCGCAACAGGCCTCTGATCAAATGCCGGAGGTCAAAGCAAACTGATGTAGCTAACTCACTCATCTAATGAATTCGCTTGCTCACACCGGCCTTTCAAGTAGCTGCTCTTTGATGCGTTTGGGAAAAGATGTGGAAGATTGAGAAGTGAGTCCTTTTTGTCTCTTCAGAACAAGCTTTTCTTGAGTTGTACGTTTCTGTCCAGACATCCCAACATGTACGATGCCTTCCTTTCAATCACTGTGTCCAATTTGTCGACCATCTGAAAGCTTTTAATGTGCATCGTGTAAATATTATGGAGTGTTTGGTTCAAATGTGGGTTCGATTCTTTTCCCGAGTGACCTCCTATAACAGATTCTTGTTTTACTTAGTAGCTTATAAAGCATGTACTGAAGCAGCAGGACTGTAACTCTAGAAGCAAGCAGTCTTGGCCCAAATCAATCTCTGAGCAGTTCATTAAAACCCTCTTTAACTTGGATACGCAGGGAATTCTTCCCCTCTGAGTACCGTTTTGACCTAAATAGTAGACCACACCTTTAAAAATGGAAACATGAGCCGTGCAGCGTGCACGTACAAAAGACTATTGCTCAAAGGAAAAACACATGACTAAATCCCTGACTACAATTTTAGCTGCTATTTGGCCAGTTTAGTGTTTTTGTAGATACAAGTGCAAAAAGTGAAGGAAAGCTCATATGGTGTTCAACAGACTTCCACGTGAGAGGAGATCCCGGATGCCTTTAACCCAGTCCAGTTTTTTTATGTTTACATAGATTGCAACGACACTGAAAGCCACCACGCAAGTTCAGCTATTGCTCAAGCAAAGGCAGACTGCACTACACGGTCTTGAGGCAAATCAAAATATCAGCCCATGCTCTGAAGGCATGTGTTTGGCTTTCTGGGAAAAGATTATGCTGGTAGCTGTAACAGGACAAAATAAACAACAAGAAAGGGAAAAACACGAGGAGCATTATAGAGTACAAAAGTTAAAGGGCTCACACCATGCTTTTTTTTAGTCTGTCAGAATAAAATATATCCATATACATGATCATATATTACCTTTAGAACACTAAAAAACAAATTATTTATGAAATATAAGTTCTTTTTGCCAGCGCTTTTCATACCCGTAAGTAAAACGACTCGATCTCTGTGATTGAGGGCGCCACCCATTTCATGACGTCATCCAAGAACTGGCCTCGGCAGTGTGTCACCCACAAAAAAACCCCATCAGTTAAAAAAAATATATATTGATGTACATACCGCATAGCCAAAATTGGTCACAGACAGAATGGTGATGGCTAACGGGGTCATTTCGCAGTGAAATTCAGGTAAAAAAATGTAGACAACACCAGATGAATGTTTTAGGATTTTTAAAAGGATGAAAACATTGTTCTGATTAGCGCTAGCTGTGAAAGTTTCTTGTTTCTTTGAGGCATCATCAATATCCGTTTAAAAAATCCTTCTCGTTTTCATCTGAATCATTTTCCTGGAAACACATGCATCTTTAAGTTTATACTCACTAATCCATGTTCCAACTAGTTCTCCCAATTTGTTGCTTTTGTTTTCCATCAGGAAATAGTCGGCTCCCCTTCTTCATCAGGAAACACTCTGCTCCATTTCTCTAGCAGGAAATAGTCTTCTCCATTTCTCTGTCAGGAAATAGTCTTCTCCATTTCTCTGTCAGGAAATAGTCTGCTCCCTTTCTCCATCAGGAAATAGTCTGCTCCCCTTCTTCATCAGGAAATACTCTGCTCCATTTCTCAATCAGGAAGTAGTCTTCTCCATTTCTCCACCAGAAAATAGTCTGCTCTCTTTCTCTGTCAGGAAATAGTCTGCTCCCCTTCTTCATCAGGAAATAGTCTGCTCTATTTCCCCACCAGGAAGTAGTCTTCTCCCTTTCTTCTTCTGCCGTCTTCCCAATATCTCCATCATTCTCAGATCCATTCGGGCTCCATCCCATCATGTCGTGTAGATTCTTCATCAGAATGTTATTTGGTGGTGTCCACTCCACAAAGCGACGTCCGCTAAACCGACTGAGCGTGTCTACACTTGTGACATCAGCACATGAGGACCCGCTCGATTTCATGGGTATGGGACGGGCTGCTGTTGAAAGCGCAGGATTTAAAGAATTACTCAGATCAAAATACCCCTTTGGGGTTGTTTATAGTGAGAATTGAACTGTATGTTACCATTAAAAACTCAAGAAGTGGATTTTTCATGGTAAGACCCTCTTTAGAGATCTAAATTGTTACTAATAAACATTTTTTAGGTTTAATAGCCTATAAAAAAAGTCAAATACACTTTTTTTCATTTTTTCCTCTTCTAGCACAAACCAATGTAAAAAACTGAACAGACCTTAATAACATGCATTGCGCCCTTTAAATCAAATTTGTCTCCATTGTTGTGCACCTGCACCACTGTGTTTTGAAGCGTTTCCATCTACACTCTGACAGCTTCTTTTCCACAAGCTTCTTATCATTACTCATCGGTGACATTCAATTTGTTAGCGTAGTATATAGAGTCATCTGGCTGCAAAGAAATGCTCTCCCAGTTTGAAGAAGACACAATCTCCTGTCACAGGTCGCTGAGCTCTCATCACAGATGTGCAGCTCCTGTTTGTGTTGTTCTTTTTCCTTGATGCTCAGACATATGATTTTTAAGAATCAGACCTACATTTTGATGGGCCACATTTCTAAAGGACATGTTTCTTGCACTACAATAATAAAATAATCAAGTTAACAGAACAAACCTTTTTTTTTTACCTCTAAAAATAAAATAAAAAAATCTTCAGTTCTGGTTGCTGTTGAATGGTGACAACTCATGTTACATTATTTAGTAAAAGACACTGAATTCCACAGAAAAAAGCAGTTTCTGCTGAAAACAATAAAATGTGGATCTATAATTGCTACAACATCCAAGACATATAGGAGACCTCTGAGGAGATAGAGTCTTGGAGCGCCACTCCTATAGAAGAAAAACGGATGCAATTCCAGCCTATTACTTATGACATATCCCTTTGACATGATTGAAACAAAAAGAAGAAAATGTATATTTATCATATCATTAACTGCATTAGATGTTGTTTTTCAGCAAAGAAGTAAAAATTGTGGATCGTCAGATGCACCATAGAATATCAGTTTGTGTGGTTTGATTAGAATGAACTTTATTGCCACTGCACACTTAAAACGGGACAAAATGCAAACTCCACACAGAAATAACCCAGCCAGGATTTGAACCATCTTGATGTGAGGCAAGAGTGGTAACCACTCCACCACCGTACAGTACATTGTAATTTTGAAAGATAACAATAAGTGGAACTAAAAGTATAATTCAGTTTACAGTAGAAGATAAATGTGAATGAATGAAGCTTTACAACTCTTTCAGGGTACCAAAGTTTTTCACATTAAAAGCAAGACAAAAGAAGTTTAATATTAAGTAATTTAAGAACAACAAAAAAACTGAATAAAATTAAAAAAGCAATTAAAACATAGAAGACAAATAAGAATGCAATAAAACAAATAAAAGAAAATAAATGTCTCTGACTATTGAGTTTTAAATTCCTTCTAAAAGATACATTTTTAGTTTACTTTTACATTTTATATTAGTTTTTAGTTTACATTTAATGCTGTTAAAGTCTGATATCATGCACAGTTCTGCAGGAATGTTATAGAAGCTGGTTATTGAAAAAACCTGCTCACTCCGGTGTTTCTATCGTGACCTTTGCACATGAAGCAAGTATTGGTTGTCAGACTTTAAATATGATATGTCCGAATAAGAAAATGAAAAAAAATTTAAAAGTATTTGTCCAATTAGTTGGATAAAACAGAAAATCTTAAGGTTCATATGAGCAGAGGGTCTGTGACAGAACTTCATCTGAATCAAAGTGATGTCAAAAAACAAAAGTTTGACTTTTTTCAGATTTAACCCCTTGACGCCTGAATTCGTTTACAGCCAAGTAAATAAAAAAGCACTTCACTTTTATTTTTGATTTCATGTAGATCAGAGGTGCTTTTTTAATTGTGGGCCACAAAGAGTTCTAAAATTTTACAGAAAGGTTATACCAGTAGCAGATGA
>NC_050517.1:13893309-13921729 GCF_002922805.2 Oryzias melastigma
TATACCAGGAGCAGATGAGTGGAATGTTTCGATAATTCATCTTATATAAAAAAGAAATAACATGGAATCTGGACAAAAACAAAGTAAAGATGGATTTAAAATGAACATATGTATTTTGAAACACAACATTTTGAAGTTTTAATTTAATTTTGTTCTCATTTTAGTGCCAATTGCACCAATGGGATGAAGTCCTTCAGGGAAAAAACAAACTTAGAGAAATGCTGCGTTAATGTGCAGTTCGAATGATGGGAAAAATCACTGTCTGACTCGGAAACACATGAGGATCAGAAAAATAAAAATCAGAATTACACATAAATTATAACATAAACAAGGATTATCAATATAGCTTGTTCCAGTTTGTGAGGCCAGATTGAATAGTTTCACGGGCCGTAGTTTGCCCACCCCTGATGTAGATGCTAAAGTAAGGTAATTTTTGTGTGGTTTGATGAATATTTGCATTGATAGGCATCAAACAAATTCAGTAGAAAAGTCAAACCTGCAGACTGGGAGCAGCTGAGCTGTCAGAAGCAGAGAGGCTGAAGTCGACCACATCACAAACAGAAGCGACTCCATCCTCAGCTGAGCTACCGCCTCACAAAAGACAACCTGAGGGTTGAACACAGCTGGGGGACAGGCTGTAATAGGTTCAAAAAGGCAACACGGTGTGGGACTGTGTACTATAAGGGGAGGACTACATATTCTACATGCTACTTTCCTGAAGTGAGAGGGCGGCTTGGGGGTTTGGGCCGTTTTAAGTAGTTTCAGCTGTGGTTTGTTTTCAGGGAAGAACGGTTCAAATCCTCAGAGTGGTAAACCACCGTAAATCTGTACAGAACGTCAAAGCTTGTTATGTTTGCCATTTCACTTTATGACACTGCACACTTGGTATGTTTTGTATTTCCCATTGAGTAACCAGATCTATGTTCAAGAGATTTGTGGGGCCGAAAGTACATAAAAAAAAAAAAAGTTAAAGTCACGCTCAGCCACAACGGTTACCGAGCTGACAGTCGATTGGTCACCATCTTAAAAAAAGAAAAAAAAAAAGATGTTTTCAGCTCACACACCTGCTGTTGCTCCATCCTCGACAACAAAGACGATTGTCTATTCTTGGTCATCTCTGCTCTTCTGGAGGAGTTCGTCAGACGGCATGAGAAAGAACAGTCTGCAGAGTGACTCATGTTTTTTTAACTGCCGTTCATAGTGACATCTGTCTGGCACTGCACTGTATTATCACCTTAATAACAGACTGGAGCCAGTCTTCTTTTTCTGTGATGCTTTACTGTAATGCTCAGCAGAGCTCAAACTGCCCCGGGGGGAGTTCATAAACTCAACTCTGAGAGTCTCTTTATGTTTGAAGCTCGGGATGAATAAAATAACTGAACAATCCAGCCTCATGTCCTTATTGAATGTATTAATCCTACACTGGACACACATATGACTAAAACCATTGGTGCAGCTACTTCCTCCATCAGGAGGAGATAGAGATCGGGGTTTCCCATTAAGACTCCTTTCTTAACACTAAAGGGAGGAAGTAAAGAAGTCATCTGGACTTGGTTCATTTTTTATTACAGAAGACATTAAACTTTTTCTGTGAAAGGTTTTCTTAACCTTAAAGTTAAAGTTTAGTTCTCCATTACAAATAGGTAAAGCGCTATGCGAGAGAAAGAAACAAAGATAAATTGAAGAAGATGAAAGCAGATTAACCTTGTAATGCCCATTACAGCAAAGAATTGACAGAATATTCACAATTTTTTTTAATTCAGGTGTTTTTTACCTTTTAACACCAGAAATGTAGCACCAGTGTTTACAGCCTTTTGACCATCATAACTGACATAATTCCAGCTGATTCTGATTTGCAGAAAAGCACCCTTGTGCTGAGATGCATCACTTTACAGTAGTTAAGTGTTTACACAATCAATGTGAATCGAATGATTCTGTTACAGAAAAAAGCGGCTGTGCGGTTATGCAACAATTTACGTTTGTAATGTGCTGCTTATCGGTGCAAAGCTGATATTAAAAGCCACTTTTCTTGCATCAGAATCAGTATTTTATATATATATATATTTCAATGAGATATAGATTATATTAATTATGATATATTGGATGGTTTGCTAAATTTTTGCTCAAAACAAGATGCAAAAATATTGGCAGGAGTGTTTGGGAATGAAAACACCTTATTTATCCTAAAATTGATACACACTTGTAGTATTACCATTCCCTGTAGTATTAACAACGTTTTGCAAAAAGAAATTGCAGTATTTCAACACAGCAAACTGTCATTAAAAAAGTCGAATTTTCACCATAAAATTTAAAAAATTTGCTGTTGTTCACCTTTCAGCATATCTCTTTAGGAGTCCCCATTGCGAATCAGCTTTTACCAATCCGGGCATTTAGTTTGGCAGACGGATGTTCTTCCTGAACATTTTGTTCGGGCTTTGGACTGGCACAGGGAGACCCAGACTTGAACCCTCTTGTGGCTTGAAGGGCCTTACCCAAGCATCCCCACTGGATTCAACTCATCCCGCCCTTTGTCCTGCATGCAACCAACTGAGCCAAAAGTATTTTTGAGATTACATGGAATCATCATCTCCCATTTTGAAATGAGCAGAAAAAGTCCTTATACTGCCTCTAGTGGGATGATGATGAACTACAGGGCAGAAAACGAAGGCCACATCATATGCAATGGGTTTTTCAGGAAAGTTTTGATTATTTGAATGATATATGGATCTAAAAAATGTAATATATATATATATATATGATACAAGTAGTTTTATAGGGTCAAGAAAAAGAATGCAGGAAATTAAAATGAACTTCTCATGGGATGGGTGCAGAAACAGAATGGTTGCCCTGTAACTTGAAGGTTGCAACATGGATCTCGCTTTGCCCACCCTAATGTCACACACACATTAAACACATCTGGCCTTGAAGACGGTGGAAAATACTACTTGAGAAGGTAAGGTGCTATTTACTATTTAAAATAAATTGGCTATGGTTATTGGAATGGATTAATTCCAAAGAAATTCAGAGGCAGAACACTGTTTTTATTGTCAAAATGTGACAAATTCCTCCCACAATTTTACATCATATTAGTTGTGCAGAAGAGATTCTGAGCATTAAGATTACCATATTTGCAAATCCACCAAAATATACAGAATTCAACATGAAAGCATCCAAAGTTTGTTGCGTATGGAAGTTTTTCTGATCTGTGAATGCTAAATATTTTTTTAATTATTTTGTGAAAATTATTTTTGTACATTTTGTATTTAGAGTTCAAAAAGTCATTATAGACAAAATACGTGGAAAGTCAGTTTGTCTTTGTTGTACAAGTTCATTTTGGTGAGAAGTAACACCAAAAATAGAACAAGTATTTTTTACAGATAAATATATAAAAATGTATGGAGAAGCATTATTTTTTTTTTTTGCTGAGCTTAAAATAAGAACTTAAGAAGAATTTATGAATCCTGACATTAAATCAAGTTCTCTGTTTGTCCTGGATTCAAATGTTATATCAGCCTGTTCTGCTCTGTTGTCCCATTCAGTTTCTGTCTCAGTGCAAACTGTCAAATGGTCGTTTTTCATCATCAAAATATCCCTGGAGAAAATATTGAAACACCACTTCTTTTCTCTGTTTCAGGCTTTTAATTTTAATCCGATGGTGACAGACCATGTGCACACTGATGGACACAGCTCTCATGCTTTAACCTTCACCTTGCTGACCTGAAAGCGTGTTGCTGTGGTGGCGTCTAACAGTTCAGAGCATGTTTGTGTGAATGTGCTGTGCAGCTCTGCTAAATGCCTGACCCAAAGGAAAAAAGCCGGGCGATGACACTTGGTTCTTGCTGTGAGCCGTCTGGGTGCTGGAAGGAGGAGACAGTGAAGGAGTGTGATAGATAAGCACTTGAGAAGGAGAAAACAAGCAGCTGACAGAGATGAACATACAAACCTTCAGCTACACCTCATGAGTGGATAGACCTCTTGTCCGGCTGACAGCTCCACTTCACTGAAACTGCTTACATGAGGTTGTTGCTTCATTTGTACAAAAAAATAGTCTGTGACCTTTGACATACTACAGTTTTGCTCTGTAATAATTTGAACTGTGGTCAAAAGAAAATTACTCAATTTTGAATCTGAAACATTCTTTATGTTTCCAAGTAATATCGCATTGGGCCTTTTTGAGGTGTTATAAGAGACTGTCAGAATCTATGAGGGTTTTATCTGAATCCTCCTGCTTTATCACTGGCAACATTTTTGGTTTTTGGAGTCATATTTCAACCTGTGATTTCAGACAAGTAAGACAAGAGTCTTTGTTGCTAAAAAAAAAAAAAAAAAAAAAAAGATTTCTGAATTAAAAAAAAACATTTCGATTTTAATAATTTAAATGAGATGGCAATAAACAGTCATTACTGCCTTATTTGAACCTTGAAATAATTGCATTGAAAAGAGATTCCTAATGTTGTCCCACAAAGTAACTTCATGCTAGATTGCATTCTATGCTATGAGGAACAAAATTGTGAAAACGGCTGATTTGTAGAAGCATTGTATGATTTATTTTTGTTAAAGTGTAACTAATAGGATTTGGAGTTAGCGTAGCGTTTGTTTCGTTCTGTTTTTTTTAATGTGCCAAAAACAAGCTTGGGAGTTACAGGTATTGCGAACATGCTAATGCAGCTAAAGCAGCTAAAGCAGCTAACGTAGCTAACGTTTAGCATGATACAAGAGTATCATGAGTTACTGTCAATGCAGTTAATAAAGCCTGGCTGACTGACAGATTTATCTCTGACTTTTTTGTGCGGCTTAATGTGTTTTATAGTTTGGTGTGTTTGTTGAAAATAAACCATTCATTTGGAGGTGTGCCTATGAACTGATACTTAGTGCGGAAAATACTGTTTTTTGATTGGACACAAGACATATTTTTTTTATTCTACAAGTTGAAAAAAAAGGGTCACATCACTCTGACCGTTTTTTTAATAACAGCAAAAAGTAGAAAATAAATGTTTGAACTGAAAAATGTTGGGCTTTCATCCAAAAAAAAAAATGTAGTCCTCATTGCAACTTGTATGCTACTGATCTCAAACTAGTTTATTTTCTTCTTAAAAATAATTATTTAGTATGACGGAGTATTAAGGCCAGATTACAAAAGTATTAATTTTTAATTACAACTTAAAAAATGTAAATTTACTGTTAAATCATGAGATCAAAGTCGTAACTTTACAATTTTGAAAGTGATAGGCAGATTTTTTCTTTTTTTCTCTAAATTTTACGTGTTTTAAAGTTGTTAATTTATAAATTTAAATGTTGTAATTTTACGACTTTAAAGCACATCAATTTATGACAGAAAAAAACATAAATTAATTTTAAAAAATCATAAATTAATGAGACAAAAACCCAGAAGTTGTCTGTGTATTGGAGCTGTACTTGAAGATGAAAGACATGGAGCATTTTGTGAAGATTTATTTCCAGATCAGTTTCAAAAACAGACATTCTGAACCTTTAAGCAACTCAAAGTCAAATTGTTATTATTTAGTTTCATACATAAATAAGGGAGCTCGGGGTCACATGTTTGGGTCTGATGTCTACTTGCTGGACTATATATTCACTTCAACTTTAATCGTGTAATATCACTTTCTTTCTTTTTTTAGGTCCTAAAACACATAATATTTATGACTTTTTTTCCACAAAATGATGAGATTTAAAGTAAATTTATAATACTCCGACGCAATTTAGCACCCACCAACATAACCTGACTCTTTTAGTCTGTTAAATTTCCCTTGTTTCATCATTATAATTTTTATTATATTTGGCTTTTTCATTATGTTGAAAAGCTTAAAGATTGTTAAGGCCTTCAAAGCTTAATAGGAATATTTTAAAATATTTTTACACACTTGGCCCTATATAGCAATGAGAGATGCTGCCTGTAGCCATGTTGCAGACCTGATGCGAACTAACCTAAATTAGTTGATCTTCTACTATCTAAATTTTTTTTAAAGTTTAAATGTTTTCTTTAGAAATTTGTTTTGCTCCTTTGACAACTATTTGTAGAAGAAATCAAATTGATAATGAACTCAATTGGTGTATAACAGTAAAAATAAATCAGCATTTAAAGAATTTTATAGAATAGAATAGAATCGGATAGAATAGAATAAGTATATAATATACAAAATTTTGCAGCAATACACATTTTGCTGAATTAAAAAAATTGACCGGAAAATAGATTTTTCCTCTGGTGTTGGGGAAGATATAAACAATTCTAACACAGTCCTTCCCTGCGTCCGGTTTAAGACTTAACAAGACTGAGCTGTGGCCCCCAGTACTTGCATCTGCGTAGCTTTTATCACCCCATTGTGCTCTCACTGGGATCAAACCTGTTAATGGCTTCCACTGTAAATCAAATCCAAACTAGTCCTTTCCTGACACAGGTGTTTGATTGTGTTTCCAAATCTCAAAAGATCAAGCAAACGCCTTTAAAAGCTCATCTCACGGGAGAGCCTGTTTTGACTAATTTAACAGATTTGCGTTTCTAAGGTCACTGGTGGGCTTGTTTCAGGCAAACAGAAGTGAATGCTCTCAGGTGGCGGCCTTTAATGAAGCCGGTTCATGTTAACACAGTTGAAATGGTAATGACTGAATGTGGGAGCAGAATTATCTTGATCATTAAGGAGTTGTGAAGATGCGGCGCACATGGATTTCTGTCATTGTTCCCACCTCATTAAATGTGAGCTGAGAGATGCAGATCGTTTTGAAACAAGAGACGTGCAAATAAAACCAGATGACATTGGCACATATAGAGTGTCCAATTAGGAGTGTTAACAGACAAGCAGGCAGTCGCAGTGAGGAGACTTCCTGTGGAGTAGCGGGTGCCAGAGCTGGATGAGTGTGAATGTAAAACACAACACAAAAGAGCTTAAAATCATAAAATATGTTTGTTCCTTTTCTTTCTGATGCTTCAGATAAATCCAGTTGTATATCTAAGACTCCAAATTCTTTGCCATCAAATACTAAAAAATGTGTTTTTAACTTTCAACAGTACATTGTTTAATAAGCTACAAAATAGATGCATAAGTGGACAAAGTGGACATAAGTAGCTTTTCTTTAAACATTTATATAAAGTATGCTAATATTCCATCAAAGTTCACCCAACATTTATTTTGCTAAAACCTATTAATATGAGAAACAAATAAAAAAGTACTGACGTTTTCTGACCACAATTTTCCAACAGTCAGCGCAAGCCCCACCTTCATTGATTTTGATTGGTCCTGTGTGTTAGCCTCGCCCCCACACACAAGAACGGGTCCAAAAGTTTCAAACCTTAAATTTTCAGATTCGAAACCAAAAAATGAAAGAGTTGAAACTGAAAAAGGTTTCCAAAACTTTGAGTTTTGAAACTTAAAAACAAAAGATGTGAAGCAAAAAATACTTATGTTTGTATTAGAGTTGCAGAAAGTTTCAGACACTTTATTTATTCATTTTTAGCTTAACACCAACACTTGAATTTTTCAAGTTGTTTTATTTAGGTTTCAAATTTTGATGGCCCCAAAATTTAATTCACATTTAATTATGTATTTTGCAACCTGGTCCTTCAATCATTAATCATGGCTTCTTTTTTGAAGCCTCTAATTTCTAATCAAGGGCAAAAAACCCGTGAGTGGAACACCCACAGTTGTTTTTGTGTTCATAAGACTCCAAAAGTATGATGGTGGTACCACACTGAGCACTATTGGGCAATGTTCATTTCTCCTCAGTGTGAACTGTATTGACACTCAAACAAATGTTTTTAGAGGATTCAGCGAAAAGCCTCGCTGTGATGATGAGCAATCCTGAAAACATCAATAAAGTACACAGTTGTGCAGTCACCATAACCTTAAGGAAATGTTATTTATCGATTATAGACCAGGAATTCTTTTGTTCCAAAGTAAAAGTGGAGATTTGATACATTTTGTTTTCTTCAGTCCTAGAATTTAAATCAAAAAAATAAAAAATAAAAACTTTTAACATGGTGCACATTTTATGGATGGATTTGCAGCACAACCATAGCACTAATCTTACAATTCTATAATTAAATGAGAGCCTTTTTTTCAGAAGTTCTGCAAACTGAGATGTTTTGTAGAACTACTTTGTTAATCAGTTGCTGAACAGAGTCCTAATGGATCTTGTTCTCCTTTTTCCACTTACAATGATAAATATTAAACAAAAAATCAACAGACATTTTACATTAATGATTAAACATGGCAGTGGAGGGTGGATGGTTTGGGCCCATTTTGGAGTCAGAAGACTTTGGGTCTACCAGATGGATTTATTCTTAAGTACTCCATAGTTGTGTGTGAAGACTGAAACCTGATCACACAATGGAAACCACACCTCAAAATGTATGATTAACTTTCCTGTCAAAGACCAGACCCATCCACCCATCCACCCATCCATCTTCTTCCGCTCATCCGGGACCGGGTCGTGGTGGCAGCATAAGCGAAGATGCCCAGACTTCCCTCTCCCCGGTCACTTTCTCCAGCTCCTCTGGTTGGACCCCGAGATGTTTTCAGGCCAGACTCCAGCGTGTCCTGGGTCTTCCCCAGGGCCGGGAACACCTTTCCAAGGGATCCGGACCAGATGCCCGACCCAGCTCAACTGGCTCTTCTCAATGTTGAGGAGCAGCGGCTCTACTCCGAGCTCACTCCGGTGACCGAGCTTCTCACCCTATCTCTAAAGGAGCGCCCAGCCGCCCTCCGGAGGAAGCTCATTTCAGCCGCTTGTAGTCGGGATCTCGTTCTTTTGGTCACGACCCAGAGCTCATGACCATAGATGAGTACCGGAACTAAGATCGACCGGTAAATTGAGAGCTTTGCTTTCTGGCTCAGCTCTCTCTTCACCACAACGGACCGGTGCAGAGACGGTGGACACCGCTCCATTCTACCTGCCGATCCCATGGTCCAATATTCCCTCACTCGAGAACAAGAACCCAAGATATTTAAACTTCTCCACCTGAGGCAGGAGCACTCTACCCACTGAGAGAGGACAAACTAACTGACTAACAAAGACCAGATATTAAACATACAAAGGGTTGTATGGGAAAATTTGTCTCCAAGTTTGTGGATCTGAAAAAAAAATTGTAAAAAATATAATTATGTGAGACAACATTACGTGACAAAAACAATTTTTTGATGCCAAAAGGCAGTCAGGGATCTACACAAAACTCCTTCATGTGTGTCAAATGGTATTTAGATACTTTTGGAAAAACTTCCAGCATTTATTAAGGCAGTCCTGATACACAGAAAAACGTTGAGATTCAAAGTTTTTAGGAATGAACATTCCGTGTTTGGCATGTGAACAATCCAGATCTTTAGGTGGCTTTTTCTTACTCTGGTAGAAATCATTTTAGAATATGTTGTATAAAATGCAAAAAAAAGCAAAAAACAAAAAGAAATACCATGCAGATGGCTCACCATATCACGTAGCAGCTGCCAATAGGGAGAGCTGAGACAGATTTTCACGTTTTGCTCTCACCATAGCTGCCAACTTTCTGGAAGGCTGGGTGGCCCAGCTCCCTGGTTAATGTTGAGTGGTGTGATGAGGGCTGCACGGACGGATGTTAGTCTTCTCTAGGTTCTCATTGTCCCCAGCTCAGGGGCACGAAACATAATTCCTCCTGCCCACAGACTTGAGTATTATACCCTAATTAACATATTTTCCACTCCTGATAACCACATGCATAATCTGACCCGCAAGGGCATTGGGGCAGTTGTGCCTCCGCTGCAGATATTATCAGATGAACTCTTCTCTGTAAAGCCTGTTTTGTTCATTGGCATATTTTCCAGCCTTTTTTTTTTTTTTTTTGCAGCCTGAGTCCTCATCTCTTCACTTTTTCTGAGGGTTGTTTTGACATTCCCCATGTTTATGTCATCCGCAGGCACAACAATCTGTGGTCGACCCGGACCACGCAACAGTGTATCCCAGGCACGGTCTCATGTTATTATCATCCGTGCTGGAGTTTATAGAGACGAAAAGGTCTGTCGCGACCGCAGTTTCACCAGTTTCCTATTAGAGCGGAAGAGTCCACAGCCCTCACACAAGTCCCTTATCCTGGCTCTGCGCTCGGTGGGTTAAATAAAACAAAAGCGAGCCCGTACAGGGATGGGATCTGCTGATAAAGATCTGTTAAGCACATTTCCACGGGACAGAGAGTTGGAAGGAGGAGGGAATAGAAATGTTCAAGCGGTTTTGAAGAGGGATAGATGCTTGGGCTCCAAGTATCTTTCCATGAAACACATTGAACCCATTCCGATCATCCTTTGTGCAATTTTCCTAGCGTTCCCAGTGGCTGTTTAATTATGATTGTGTCGTTTTTAGTCATTGTTTCTGCAGAGCAGCAGAAGATAATTAGAATTTGACCTCTGAGTTGTTAGTGGGACTGTTGAGCCTCGCTTCCACTAAGAAGTCCAGTACAGTCCAGTATTTTGAGCGTTTCCATTGTAAAATGGACCCATTAAACATTAACGAACCGTACCCGCCCTCGATGAAAGTCCTTCAAAAGGTGGAACCAAACGGTTGGGGCAAAGCCAGTGTATTCACCCTTTGATTGGCAGAAAGTGATGGCCACATTACAAAGTGCCAATATAGTGCTCATTTAAGCTAACGTTTCCAACAGCAGTATTCCAACCCCAATCTTCTTTCAAGTAACATTAAATTCCTGTTATACACAATGTACCAAAAGTAAATCAACAAAACGACGAGCTGCTTGATGACCTCCATTGTTGTTGCTTTTCTAGTTGTTGCACTACGATGATGCAATGACACGCTAGAGGTCTACACCCCGCATGCACCGTGAACACAAACTGCTCAGTGCAAGCGAGGCTTAACTGAATGGAAACGCACACCAGAATCAACTGGACTGTACCGTACTATTTCTTACTGGACAGTACTGGACCGCTCAATGGAAACAGGGTCTTTTTGTGGCACAAGCCTGCCCCCACTTCCTGTCATCCATCTGTTTGCATACTCTCCCACTAGCTTACAGCACCCAAACTCCCAACTTAATGGTGCAACAAAAATGGTGAGCAACATTGGAGCTACAGTTTTACAGTTTTGAGCCAGATGTCAACTCAGAATAGGAAAACAATGATGTATATAGATCTAGTCGTCGACTAGTCGTCCCAAATAGATCTAACCATCCATTTTCTAAACCGTTTTGTCCCTTTCAGGGTCACGGGGCTGCCGTAGCCTAACCCGGCCACTTCGTGGTGAAGGCAGGGTACACCATGGACAGGACGCCAGTTTGTTGTAGGCCAAAATCACACTTGCGTTCATACCCAGGGGTAATTTAAATTAACAAATTAATCTATGAAGCATGATTTTGGACAGTGGGAGGAAGCTGGACTCCCCGGAGTAAACCCACACATGCTCGAGGAGAACATGCAAACTCCATGATCTCCCCATCACAAATACTATCTTTTTCAAATGGCATTTTTTCATCTTCTCCTGACTTACAACAATTTAAATAAAGAAATACTCCGAAATTCAATTTTCCAAATATATGTCCTCCACCATCAGAAAAACTCAGCAAAAGCAAGTTTAAAACCCAATTTTCATCAGAGTGGGTCTTAAAGCACCATGGATTTAAAGTATTCAGAGGTCTGGATAGACTTTTCTTAGGGACTATCTTTTCAAAGTTCCACTGCCCCCACAGAAGGGGGCCTGTTGTGCAGAGGTGTAGACAGAATCGCACTGGCACAGTCCCAGGTGGATGATTCTCGGGATCTGTAGGGGCTCAAAAAGACCTTGAATGAGAAGAACCTTTTTATCTGGAAAATCTGCACTACCAAAGTGCTGCAAGCCGGAGCAAAAATACTCAAGCATATGCCTGCAAGTGTTAAGAAAACAAATAAAACCATACATCCAGATATCAGAGATTTTTCAGCTTTTAACAAGTCTGTTAAAAATAATACTTCATGAATGGGGTGCTGCTCAGACGTGAGGCTGACCTCATTTCGCTAATGTTTTGTTGCGGAACAAAGCTGTTGATGGTATTTTAGTGAAGCAATATGACCCCGCGCTGAATTCCACAAGCACACATAAAATTACAGCCTGGTGCTGCTGAAAGCTGCACAGAAATGCAGTGAGGTAGAATTTGGAAGGAAACGGGCTATATTCACATTCCATGTACTAAAGAAAGAAATTATGATGGTGGGGAGGATTATTTAAAGCACCATTAAAGTTTATAACTAGATCTTTCAGTCACAGAAACTTTCAAAGTAAATGCGAAAAACGTTCTCATGTCAGTCCTCCTGAGTTATTTTATTTTCTTTTTTGGTGGTTTTATGCTTGATCTGGAAAAACTGAAATAACCAACAATTGCACAAACAGGACAGAGCCACTCTGCTATATCAAATTAGACACAGTCTGAAAGACAGCCGGGAATTCTCATGAAGCAAACGATGCCTTAGAGTGGCGAGATTAAAGCTGCGGCGAGGGAAAAGATAAAGAATCTTAATAACATAGGTTGTGTCCTCTGTATCTGACAGGCAAAACAGGACGTGCCCAGAGAATGCAGCACGCCTAAAGGAGTTAGACCACTGGAGAATTAACAGCAGAGACACAGAGACACAGCCATGTCTGGATCAAGAATGATGACTGATGTGGAAAAAGACAAAGAAAGGATTTGGATTCTATGTCAGATTTCTTTCTTCATCCTAAGAATGACATTTAGAAAGATGTCACAATATTGGCAGATTTTGCATTCTGTCATTAAACTGTATTGACAAGGACATGAAAAAATAAAATTTAAAAAATGGATAAATAAAATAAAATAGTAGATAATAGCACTTTTGTACCTTCTTAGAAGGCCCAAAGCGCTTTACAGTGAAAGTTCCATTCACCCATTCAGACATTCATTCACACACTAGTGGACTCAATAGCTTGGGGGGCCCAGGCGAAGAATAACATTGGGGCCATCTGCAGAAGTTGCATCAATTCGTAAAACAAAACAAAGAAAAAATTCCATGAAATAACCTCTTTACTAATCCACTTTTAGGTATTGCCAAATAGGGGTGTGTACTGGCAAGAGTCTGGTGATATGATACGTATTGTGATACCCACCTAGTGATGCGATATGTATCACGATATATGTCAAGTGTACTTTTTTTTAAGAGTATTGCTTAGGAAAAACCTCTCCCTGAATATTAATCCATTATAATAAAATGGTAGAATTCATCTTATTTAATGATCACAACATTAAGCATTGCAATTGTATCTCATAAGCTACCCAAGCAAATTCCTAGTTATTCTCTTTTGGTAAATTAAGAAATATTTGTTCTTAAAAGGAACATTTTTAAAATATTATATTTTTTTCAGTATAAGAAAAAAGTAGGAAATTAAAGTAAAACACCGAAGGATACTTATAAATAATTAACTAAATATCACATTTTCAATCGGTACAGGTATCGCCAAATGAAGTATCGCAATATATCGCCAAATTGATTTTTTCAAACTATACTATCGCCAACGTCAAGAATGGTTTTCCTATTATTTTAAAAAGTAAAAGCACATTTAAATGTTATATATTTTTTATTTTATATGTATCTAACATGCTGTTAATAGAATAGTCCATAGCTTCATATTGTGACAAATGCAACCCTTTTAGTGATTTGAGTTTTTCATGACAGAATTAAATAGGAATGTGCGTGTAGATTCTTTTGGACATATTTTTGTAACTGTTCAGTTTGAGGCCCCAAAAGCATTGGGGGCCCAAGGCAATCACTTTCATTTGCCTAATGGTAAGTCCGCCCCTGCATTCACACACTGATAGCGGCTCCGCTAGCGAACAGCGACGCCAAGCTTCCAACAGTGGAAAGGTGGGGTTCAGCCCAAGGACACTTCGACTGAATCCAAATTCTTCCCTTCTCTCTACCCTTACATTTAGCCCTCCAAACAGAGAGTTATGGAAAAGTGTATCTCTGGACGTCACTTCCACTCAATAATGTCACCAATAACCATCGGTCAGCTTTGTTAGCGTGGAGCTGCAAGCGCTCGAAAAAACATTTCAACATCGCTTTATAACTTTAAATGTATCCTTCCTCTTGGAGGGTTGACCCTTAAAAAAACTATTTCGGACACCCCTTCCACAACAAATGCCCCTACTAATGGAGGAGTAGGGAAAAGGGAAGCATTTGGTTGGGCGGGCAAGGCGGGAATCGAACGTGCAATCTTCTGATCAGAGGTTGGCCGCCCCACCGCTACACCAGACAAGATAAAGATTCACCTTTATCTCGTCTTTTCCCGTCAAGCGTCCTACAACCAGCATGACTTTTTTGTTTTTTGCAAGATTAGAATAACGTTCATGAACCTGTCCCTCAAACTGCTCCATGCTCATGCACACACCTTTAAAATGAGACACTTTTCTTGTTAGACTGAACCTGTTTACCTTACGGGCAGAAAACAGCTGAAAGAATGCAGAAATTCAGATGAGGTAGAAAAAGAGAAGAAATTTTTATTTAAAGCCTTAAAACTTTTCAAAGGGGCCAATGAAGTTTAACCCCTATTTTGTTCAGCTGCTGCTCTGATAGTTGCATGTAATAGCTTCTTGTGTTTGTCTGCCATGACTTGTAGTATCTGCAAGTAAATACAAATGAGAGATATGACAGAATCTTAGCACTGGGATAGACTGGAATCCAGTCCAGAGTGTAACCTGCCTTCTCCCAACCGTGGCAAGGACAGGCTCCAGCAATCCTAGGACCCAGAGAGGGGCTGCAAGGTGATATCAGGATCTCACCTCACAGCAAGAAGTCCCTGCTTCAAATCCATGGGATATCTCCTGGCACTTTGGTGTCTTCCCAAGGTCCAAAAATGTGCTTCATAGACCAAATGGTGTCTCTTTGGTATGAATCTGTGTGTGCCCTTGTATGTCTCTAGATGATCAAATCAAATCAAGCTCTATCTATTAAAAAAGCACTTCTCGTGCCAAGCAGCTCAAAAAAATAAATAAATAAAACCAACCCATCCCTTTGGCCCCTTCCTACCCCCCATTGTCACAGACCCTATGACCCCACACACAATGAATACAGGTATGAAAACAGGACTGCAACTTTAAAAGAAAGTGATGGACTGGTGAACCATCCAGAGTGTACCCCACCTTTGTCAGACAGTAGCTGGGATAGGCTCCAGCATCACCTCAAGTGGGGTTGTAAAATGGAATGCAACGACAGCATCTGCAGCAACTGTTGCTTTCAGAGGAATAATTGTCATTTACAAGCTGGTTAGAGGGGATATAGTACTGTGTTAAATCTTTAAAGGAGGGCAATGGTGGAAACGATAACAAATATTTTAATTTATGTTAGAAAAAGTAGATTAAACTTTGTACAGAACAATGGGTTCAGTGACATTTTATAACAAAAGTTTCTCTTTAATGATTTTTTACCACAATGGTTAATAAAACATTGCATATACAGATGCATTGTAGCAAATATGTTGCGAACATGTGCATGCACGATCATTTGCTGTATTTTAACACTATAGCATTAATTGAAATGTCATGCTTTGTAATTTCCCTTAATCTTGTCAGGATTTCGCCAGCCCAAAAAGACCTCAGATTTGTTTTTTTCGATGAGTCGTTTGGTTGGCTGTCAGCATTTTCTCAGCCAGACACAGATGGAAAAAGTAAAGGCACGGTTTGCTGGATTAAACTGTGAAGGTTTGCAGTGATTTAGGATGCACAGAGCTGTGAGAGGATGATTCATGATGGGGAGCAGAAGGGTTGAACATGCAGGACTGAATCAGAGCAGTTCTGAGGTGCAGAAAAGCACATTTCCAGCCAAGCACAGACTTTTTAAAATTTAATTTAGAGAAAAACTTGTCAGAATGAGTCTCAGAGCTTTATCTTTGTAAAAGATGATCATGGAAACTCAGACTATGAAAGATGAAGACATTCACTGTCAAATAAAGACAATTTTTAAAAAGGATTTGACATCTTTTAGAAGAATAAAAAGTACTACATTTAAAAAACATAAAATAAAGCTTTTCCTCTAAGTCAACTTTTTTCAGATTTCTTAAAGAGTTTCCTGCCAAGACAAGAAGTTTGTTTTAAAAGTAGAAGGAGTTTAGTTTAGAGGAAGTGCTCTAAACAAATAATCCCCGATAGCTGAACGCAGCTTCCTCTCCTGTAACTCAACAGGAGGATTACCAGAGACCACAGCCACCATAACAGAAAACTGATTTGCCTGCTGCCATCAGGGAGTCAGTGTCATCTGTTAGAGATCAACACAAAAGGAGGAGGAGAACAGGGAGGAGTGCAGTCTATGGAGGAATCAAACTCATCTTCAGTGAGGCAGATTCACACTGTCGCTAACCACTGCGCTGTTTATTTTCCTGTTTGCTTTGTTGCTATGGTGCTTTTTATGTGCCAAGAAAAATATAATGCTCATTTTACTTCAAGTAACAAAATGCAGATAAAAAGTAAGGAATGCATTATTTATTTAGTTATTTATTGAATTTATATGGCAGCTAAGTGCTCAACAAACTAAAAGATAAAGAGTGGAGACATTTGGACCAACAGTCCTAACAACTCTCTGAGGCATAGAAGAGTGGAGAAACTTCTGTGGATCAACTTAGTCTTTAGCATTTTAGTCTTTAGGACTTGATGCACTTATGAAGAGTTCATGTCAAACAACTGTACGAACTTGCAGATGTAAATACTGTATGTAAGCTTTGGATAAATATCACATTTTGACTCTATAAATGCATTTATTATAATAATTGAAACAATTAAAGTGTAATTTTGATTTTTTTTTTTTACTGTTTAGAGACTACTCTATTTAACCTTCAAACTCTTATTGAATTATGTATTTCTGTCATTCTTATTTTTGATGATGTGTTTTTGGTGTTTGTTGTTGGCAAAGCTACAACATGTCCAGAGAAAATTAGCTTTGTAGCTAACACTGGCACATTTACAGAAATGTTCATGAATGTGCACTGTCCCTGTTCAAATAAATACAAAATAAAATAAAATATACATGACTTGAAAAGCAATATCTTAACACTTTTGTAAATTAAAGACAAAGTTGATCAACCAGCGGATGGTTAGTGGATGACAGGACATTTCTTTGGAAAATTATTGAATCAATGATCCTTCATGATGGATCTGTTACACTATATACAAATAGTGCAAATTGGTTTTGTGATAATACATTTGCCTAATGGAAACAAGTCAATTTCCCAAAAACTTTTTTCTATCACAAAGTTTTTTGTGCTTGGAGGAGGTGTTTTTGAGGCATATCCAAATGGAAATATTTCACAAAACAGATATGGAACACTTTTTTAGAATAAAAAGAGTCATGTGATCAACAACTGGATACCATGCTTAGCTGTGCAGCTAGAGATCATGCAGAATTGTTGGATCCACAGCTTCTTGGTAAAATGTAAAAAGTAACATTAAAACTCATCGTGCCGCTCCATGGTCTGAATAAGACGCCGACGTCTCTTTTGATAAATGATGATGAACAGTAGAGCCGTACTGCTGTAAATCAAGGTATTGGTCACATCTGCCACCATGTTTTTTAATTAATTATCACGTGAGTTGATTGAATGGAAACAGTGTCATCGCAAAATTGTGTTTTCCAACGTTTCTAGAATGTTGATGAAGTTTGTCTAATGGAAACACAGCTACTATGTCTTACATATTTTAGATATTCTTTTCTTTTTGTCTTCCACATTCATCCTTATATTTTACTTCTTGCCCACTGACCTCCATTCTTCTTCAGATGGATCCATGTCATTCTGAGGAAAGCTGCAGTCTTGAGATGGAAACGCTTCAAGCTAAACAGCATCTTGATCCTCCTGCGTGTCTGACAAAATGAAAACTATACTCATATTCACTACACTTTGCTTTAATTCTTATAAGAATAAGCCATGGTCAGGATACCAGAGTCCCTTGAAGATTTCCTGAGTGGATAAACTTTGTTTCTTAGTAATCTGGAGCGAACTTACAATTTTCAACTGCTTTACAGTACATGGAAGCACATGGTTCTGTGGTTCCTTTCATTCCCGTTTTTCCAGACTAGTGACAAACTATGGTAACAAGTCTTAAAAAGAAAGACCTGCAGAAATCAAGGTAGCCCTTTGTTTCCATTTTTTCCTTGGATCCAACAAGACTTCTTCTATTGTTGAAGCTGTTTGTAGTTATTTTAGGAGAGCTCAGACAAGATAAGCAGCCGGCAAAAGGTATTTGTCAGTCAATTTTCATGCAAGTTGTCCCACTTGAAAGGTCTGTAATACACTTTAACTGTGATAAAGTGGTACACAAAATAAGTATATACTCTGGTTGTCAATGACAGAGGTCAAACATTTCCTGAAGGTCTTCCCCAGGTTTGCACACACTGCAGCTGCTATTTTAATCCATTCTTCCATGCAGATCTTCTCAGGACTGGTGATGTTTTGGGACTGCTGCTGGGCAACACAGACTTTTACTTTCCTCAGCAGATTCCCCTTATGGATTGAGGTCACTGACACTGACCAGGCACTCCAGAACCTTGAAATGCGTTAAATGTAGTCCTTCTGGGCTATATGTTTGGGATCATTGTCACACTGAAAGATCCAGCCATGTTTCATCCTCAATATTCTCACTGACGGAAGGAGGTTTTTGCTCAAAACCTCACCACCATTCATGCTTTCCCTAATAGGAAGCAGTTGTCCCAAAGCAGCCCCATAAGCAGGATGTTTCCACCATCATGCTTCACAACGTTTTTGATATTCTTGTGATGGTATTTAGCACTAGTATGTGGTTATTTTGGTCTCATCTGACCACATGACATTCTTTCAATCCTCATCTGGATCATCCAGATGGTCTCTTTATCCATATTTCTACCAATTGCTCCAGTAGTTGATCTTTTCTCACCAGGTTGCCTGTTTACAGCAGGTTGGTTCATCCTGATGTAGTTCAGATCTAAAATATTGTGCCTGGTGTCCTTCGATAGCTCTTCGGTCTTGGTCATGGTGTAGAGGTAAAAGTCTGACTGTTTAAGGGTGTAAACACATGTTTTTTTAAACAGATTACCAGGTCAAACGAGTGCTGTTAATACGGGTAACAAGTCTTTCTCGACCTTGAAAAAAAAATTGAATTTTTTTTAAGAGGTACAACTTCCAAAATTGGTGCTACAATGATCAAGTATTAAAAAAATGATGTCATCACAAATGCATGAAGGCATTACAGTGTTTGTCTTCTAAGATTTCAGAGCCTTTTCTTCTGGACTTGTGTGCTCTGTGTTTCTAACTAACACTTCAAAACAAATTCCTTCTGGAAACATGACCCTAATCTGTGGGTGTCTGACTGTTGAGAATATAGGGGCCTAATTGTGCTTTCGTGGCTGTCTGACAGTAGTTGTCTGATTGGTCAGATATTTAAATTTAACTGATTCCTGATGACACAAAAAGAACCAAGATGGACGACAGAAAAGCCATAATTACTCATCTCAAACAGAAGAAACATGCTCACGAGTCATGTGTCTGAGCAATTTTTGTTTTATTTTGAAGCACCAAGTCTATATTTCATTAGGAATAAAAATTATTAATAAAAATCAAAAATAATATTTTGTTGCTTTTAACATATGACCTCAGAAAAAATTATGCTAAAAAATGTATTCGGTAAAGTATTTCTAAAATGAAGCCTGTAAGGATAATTAGGAGTCTATTGACTTGCATTTGCAATATTTGATCGATTATATCGATTCTGCGATAAATTGCAATATTTTGTCTGGCCATACTTGTATCGGTTTAAAATTTTGGGAAGACAATAATTAATTATATATTTATGAGCAAAGTAGTTCAGCGACTTCTTTTGTCTTCCACCTAAACCCTCGACCGCTACTTGGCAGCACAACACACTGAATTTGGTAAGGTAAAAACAGCTTGTGGTGAATTTGAGATACAGTTTAATGTTGTGATCATTAGCTAAAATGATTTATTTTCCATTTTATTAATATGAAAAGTATATTAATATTCAGGTAGAGTTTTGCGTCCTAGTACTTAAAAAAAATGGTTCTGGTAAAGTCGTGGAATATATCGGGATCCCAATCCTAACACATGCATTGTGATACGTATTGTATAGCCAGACTCTTGCCAATACACACTACTAATATTTACTGCAATCACATTGTCAAACAAAAACTACATGCTCATTAAATTTGTAATTTTCACTTAATATATCCTCAAATAGTGGTTAATCACAGTCCTGTGTACTGACTACTATCTTCATCTCAAGTCTTCTGATTCTTACGTTCAGATTTTTTTTTACCTTTCTGCTAAATCACATTTATTTTAAAACAATCCATCTATACATACTAACAAAGTTATGTTGCTCAAGTCTATTTCTTGAGCGGGAGTTCAAATCAAATTCTTCGTCACAATTCCAAAACTGTCTGAATACGGCACATTATTTAAGAATATTCAGAAAACCAGAAATAAATTGTTTTCTCGCTTAATGTTTCCCATTTATGGAAAAGTTTATATTCATGTGTTTTTATATATTTATTTGTTGATTAGTGTTTAATTTCTTAAAATAATATCCAACATCAAATATGACCTTTATGTGGAAATCAACAGATGCTTGGCAGTTTCTAATTATTGGGACACTTTCTAAACAAACTTTATCATATAGGAAACACATTACATCAAATGTTATTGAGTTATATTATGTATATTAATTAAAAACCCGATTTTCAAACTTACCAATGAATTACTGTAGGTTGTTAAGATATACATCATTTGTGACTTATTTATATTATTATATAAACATACATATTTATGTGTGTGAGCCTATTTTTATGCTTCCAGCAGTGAAATTTCTCTATTAGACAAACAATATAAAGAGGTTTTAAAAGAAAGAGACTCAAACTATTCAGTAGATTTATCCAATAATTGTATTTTTAAACATCCGGTTGTCTCTGCTCTGTCTATTTATAGTGTCCTGCAGCTTTTGAAGTTGAAAAATATCAAACAAAAATAGCTCAAATATCTCTAAATACATCTTAGACAGTTAAATTTAGTTGTGACGCTGTAATGAGACACGTCCTGTGTGAAGTCAAACAGGAAGAAGTAAGTGGAGTTTTTTCCTGAGCTTTTGTCAAATAAAGAATAGGTAATTGTCATCTGTTGTTACTCATCATACCTGCAGACAGTGATTAGTACAAAGTAGAGCGTGCATCATCCGAGCCGTGCAGGATCTGACAGATCTGTGCATCACTGTTTATGATGCAAAGGTCGCTGGCATAACGACTGACCCCTCTGAGTTCAGTCAACCTGTTCTCACTTAGGATGAGCTCACGCACTCTGATCCGCGGGATGTTGACTGGGTCATGGGTTCAAGATGTCGGCGAGCCACCGAGGTCAAAAGAGTTTGTCAGGTTTATGTCTCGCGTTCCAAAAGTCTTAAGATCTCGATTGCAGGTGTGTCAGATGATAAGGCAGATATGGCGGATTCGTTTAAAATTAAGTGTCACTTCCAAAGACCCACTCCCATAAAAATTGTGTTTTCATAGCATTTTTCTCAGGATAGAGGATATATACAAAGAAAATTATGATTAAACCTGTTTATCTGAGTATTTCTTTTTTCAGATCATGACGAATCAGGAGCAGATAAAAAGTTTGAAAAAGCTCAGGTTTGTGCCATGGGCGGGCCAAAGTCTCCTTGCTCCACTCCAATTCTGATGTATCCACTAGCAGACAAATAGATCCACTGAAGTCTTCATTTTTCTCATCTGAGCTGCCATCTGACTCAAAACTGTACGTCTGGATGGCTCTGATGTTGTTTTTTCTTTTGCTATATGCTAATGTTAAGCCGAATCTGGATTCTTCCCCTACCCCCATGGCTTTTCCCTATTTAGCCCTCTAAACAGAAAGTTACGGAAAAGTAGTCTCTTCAAAATCAGATGTTACTCTCACTCCATATTCGCCGGTCAGCAACGTTAGCGCGGAGCTGCTAGCGCTTGGAAATACTGGTTTTATAACTTTAAAAAAGTCATGCAAAAACAACAAGTCAAAACTTCTGTGCTGCTGAACATATTTATGTGAAGAAAAGTGCTTCTCCTCCGCAGTACAGCGTGATGCGGCTAACCGGCCGAGCGACACATAACTCAAAGTCCCTTCACTCTACCCTTAAAAAACAATTTCAGACACCTTTCCCTTCAAATGCAGCGGTAGGTAGAAGAATTTAGATTCAGCCTTGGGTTGGGGTTGTGAAGTACTGTAAGCTAGTGGGAAAGAATGCAAACAAAGGGTTGGTTGGAAATCAGCAGAGGCTAGCTTCAACAAATTTCTGATGAGCTCCTGCTGTTCTGCAGAAAATACGTCTTAAAAAACAACACAAACTTTTAGATTTTTGCTAAAAATTGCTTAACCCTTGTGCTATCTTTTGGGGTCCAGATTACGCCACCCTTATATTGATGTGTGATCCCTCCCATGACAAAGGTGGACAGGATTTGACGTCTGCCAAAGACACCAATGAAGATTAAAAAAAATATTGGAAAAAAAGTTAATTCCGCTGTCTTGTGGGTTCCAGATGACCCAATTTTTCATGTAAGCATGGCTAGGATAGCACAAGGGTGAATCATAATTAAAAGACCAATTTTACAACAGAAAAAATTATACTTTAAGCTCAGTAACAAAACATCAAGTTCATTTTTATTAATTTCTCACAGAATTCGTATGAAACTCCATAATTGTACATTCATTGCATTCAAACATTTTAATTTGACCTTTTAGCAAACAAATCCTTAAAAATAAGCTGTGACCCAGATGACTCTGTAACATTAGGCTCCTCAAAGTTGAGTATGTAACTCCTTTACTCACATACTCATTTGTGTCTGTTAGCTGTTTTCAAATCTGTGATCATCTCTAACAAGTTTGTCTGACTCACTTCTTTTCATATGTCCGCTGGTGCCTTTCATGTCTCTGGACGAGCAGGAGTTGTGTTACAATGTCAATAAGAGGATGCACAAGGTCAAAACCTTTGGGGAGTGTTGGAGGTTTACAAGGTACCCAAACCCTAAATCGACCCTTTTTGGCTCTTTACATCTACAAATGGGACTTTAAAAGTACTGCCTTTTTGGTTTTTGAATCACTCAAATAAACAATATGTAAGCTACACCTCTGCTGCTCAGTCTGGCTTCACAAGCCCCGCCCCCTTTTTGGCATTTTTCAAAATATGGGCTGAGAGTAGAATAAGCTTCCAACTGCACTATTTAATTACTCTTTAAAAATACCAAAATCAAAACAAACAGCCCCCCAAATTGCTATTTTGTCATGTATATCCCCTGTTTATTATATAAAAAAATGTTTAATCTACCTGAATTGAATTTTTTATGGGAATAAAAAAAAAAAAACATCAGCCCCTAGTGGGTTTTGAACCAACGACCTCTTCATTGCTAGACCAGTGCTCTAACCACTAGGCTATCTAGAAGGAGGAAAAAATAATCATGTCAAAGTTCCTTTTAACTATGACAAATTGTGCAGTTTGTATTGCTGGGAAGAGGAACAAATAGATTTTGTGACAAAAGATCAGATTTCTAAACCAGGTGAAAAGGTTGGATGCTAAGATCCAAAGCACAGGTCAGACCAGGCACAGTTTCTACCTCTTTGAATATTGCTTCATAAGTGTGCAAAATTGAGATGGTAATAGATCTGTATTTATTAATTAAAAAGGTTTTCAGCCTCTCAGTCATACTGCAGCAGTAGGAGTTAAACCCCCGGGAGCGTTTGTCCACTGTGCAGAGAGGACCCGTCCGTCTCTCCAGGATTGGTGGGGGGGTTCTGCTTTAAGCCAATAGGCAAGAAGCAACGCTAATGTCATCTCACTGTGACCGCCGAGCAGCGCCACAGCGCACCGTGCCCAGACTGAGATCACTGCGCTGTGGTGCCTGCGTGCGTGCGTAAAGTTGCATTTACGCAGCGCCCTGCGTCTCCTGTGCAGCCGCTTTTGGGGGGGTTAAGCTTATCTCCTCGTCCAGCCCCTGGCTCGGCTCAGCAGGACAGCGCTGCAGCCTCTTTGGACTTTTGCTTGTGATGCAAATGAGACGCAATCGATTTCCTCACACCAGGAATTGCTGGATTCTAAACGTCTGCAGTGAGTGACCACTTTTGGAGGTTAGTGGAGTAAGAATTAACTTCTTTGTGCCTTTTTCTTCAGATGTTGTTATTCCCTAATACGTAGGTTAAAAAAAGAACCAGGTTTGGTTCATGCAATAGTTTGATGGAGCCCTGTGCATGCTCCTCACACCGACGGCAGCAGTAACCGCTTTGCGCATTTACGCAGCACGTCTCCAAAGAGAGCCGTCCTGCGCGCGTGTTGCCGGAGTAACTTCATATCTGTCACACTGTAAAAGCTCGCCTCAGGGGTGGAGAAGTGTTGGCTCCCTGGGGCTCTCCAGATGTATGGACTCAGCTGTCGCCTGTCACTTTGGTGACAACTGGTCTAGTCGGTGACCACTGCCTGTCAGCTACTGACTTGTGTGACTGTCAGAACTGTGAAGCATTGAAAATGACTTGTGAAGGAATTTCCTTAAACAAGGTGGAGGTGATGGAGCAGCTTTTTATGATCACTCCTATGTGGTGGTTATCTGTGAAGTGCTTTGCAACCAATTTACGCAGACATAAATGTAATCTGAGTACTTTTAAAGCATGTTCAGTTTCATAAAAGTGGAAAAAAAGGAGGAGGGGAAGCTGGAGTCCTGCATTCATCAGCCCTCATAGACCTTTCATAGAATTAAAGAGGCTTTAAACGATTTCCCTTTTCCATCCTGAGTGTTCAGCCCTCCGCTGTGATCCTAAAACTAACAGACACATGGGAGTAGTTACTGCTATATATTTGTACTTATAAACCCACAGCTCTCAAAGTATTGAGCTCTGATTGGGCTTCAGTGACTTCTATTATAAGCCATTAAACCCAGTTTGCATTCCTGGTGGTTGACAGAAGGACAGACCCACCTGGCTTACAGCAAACCGCTCAGATATCTGTCACTATGAGCACAGCTGATGCAGGCTGAACCCAGAGCTTCACTTAGATGGAAGAAGCAGCGTTTCATGTGTCGTGGAAAACATTTTCATGGTTAAAAAAGCAAAACAAGTGTTTAATCTCTACATTTGGTCCTATGGTTTGAAGCACTTTGAACTGCATGAAGAGCTCTTGTCTATACAGCCTCTACTCAACTGTGCCACTCAAAAGGTTTTACTCTGTAAGTAGAATGGCACTTGAAGCTATTTTAAAAGTGTTACCACTCCCATTTACGACTGCAGCACTTACACCCCCAAAAGTTTTTTTTCCTTCTTCTTTTTGTTGGAACACTAGCCAGATGAGAAACATTTCATGCAGAGAGGGAAGGCTGGGGAAATGTAGCTGGCTCTGATGGAGGAAAGGCAGTACAGGACAGGACAAAGGTAGCGGTGTCACCTAGTGGTCAGATGACAGGTTGACACCCTGACTGCCTTTAAAGGCCCACTCTGATGGATTTTGTGTTTTAAACATGTTTTCTTATGATTGAGGACATATATGAGAAAATTAAGCCTAAAACTGTATTTCTGAGTATTTTTTAAACAAATCATTAGATGCAGACAAAAAAATCCTACCAAAAAAAGCTAGTAGATGTCCATGGACGTCTTTGGCATCTGGCTCAAAACTGTACAGCTGGATAGCTCCAACATTGATCGCCATTTTTGTTGCACCGATAATGTAAGCTTGGGGGTGTGAGGGGCTGTAAGCTAGTGGGAGAGCGTGTAACCAGAAGGACGATGGCAACTTACTCCAAGCCTACAGTCCCGCCCAAAACTCAGATGCAAATTTCTAATGAACAACTGCCCCAATGCAGAAACCATGTCCCAGAAAACTACAGATTTTTGGATTTTGACAAAAAACGCTACAATCACAATTAAAAGACTACGCGGAATGCTTTTACAAAAGATGATCGGATGATCTTTTTTGACTAAAAAGAGTTGGATGTTTAGTTTAAACAGAAACATGATGATGGATCAGACATTCACAATGTTATTTTCTATGTTTTCTATTGCAATCTCTATTGCAGACATTAGCATTTAGATGTAGTGTTTGAACAAAAGTGAGCTAAATTAGTTTAGAGCAACATTATTGGTCCCAATGATTGCCATTTCCACTAGATTAGATTTTCAGTTTTTTCATGAATTTCAATATGTTGCATTTTTCTGAGTGTCATGGGTGCCTGGGTAAAGTCTCATATGTCCCAGGAATGGGCGGACCAAAGGCCATGTCTCCAGTATCATTTTTTTAAAGGAATTTTTTGTTCTCAAATTCCTAATTTTTCAGTAATTTTCAAGGATTTTCCTGATTTTTGTATTTTTTTTTTATTTTGTTACTTGGTTTAAAAAGAATGAAAGCGACTCTAATTTATCATGTGTTGAGATATTTTGATCTATTTTTTATGACAAATACTTTTTTTATTATATCGGGTAAAAATTACTCAACAAAAGTGATGGTGTAACATTTATAGCGTAAGTATTAAAGGGTTAAAAACTGTAAACCTTGATATTATCTAAACTTATTTTTCCCTTTAAAGGTTGTTTTAAAAATTGAGTTTTGGATTACAGATGCAGTTTAACCACATGTGATCTCGCCATGGCTTCAACCAGAGAAGCTATAGGCCTCCAACATAAGCACCCTTAGTGGCAGTGGAAACAAATCACCAAAATGAAAACACTTTCAGACATAAACAGTGAGCTGGTCGTGGCGTGTGTGTCTTTGTCCTGACATGGACAGAGAACGAGCTCTCACCTATGCAAGCGTGTAAAAGCTGCAGAGTGTATGCACTTGTCGCAGACACCCAGCTGAGCGGGAAGGGGCAGAACGCACCGCCCGGTGCCACTGTGTATACGTTCCTCGCACTGTTGATTTAAAAGCCCAGATCCAATGAAATGTACACAGAGGGCTGTTTGTGCAAAGCCAGAATGGATCACCTCGCGCCCGTGTAAATCGCCTGCAAGCCAAAACACTCTGGCAGCCCTTTTCTCCTCAGACGTGGTCCAGCTCACCGCAAAAGGGCTAAAAGCGGGGCCGGGTGTTGTGAGGAGCTGTCAGACGAGGCCAGTCTGTCGTGGCTCTGCACAGTTGTGTTGCCACAGACTGCAAAAAGCAGAGTCCATTGACTGTAAACTGTTGATGGGGGGCAGAAGATTGGATCTAGCAGAGTTTGTTGAAACAGCGGCGGTGCATGAATCTGCAATTACTGTCCTTGTTTACTAAATGACAGGTAGCTAAAATGACCTAATGTAGAGCAGTGTTACAACAGGGTGAAAGAAAAATGGTTTCTTTAGTGCAAAATTAGCACATTCTCTACTAATTCACCAAAAATGATAATAATGACAGTAAGATAAAGCATTCTGAACTTTTACCAAATTAGCTAAAACTGTTTAAATTGTAGATTTGTCAACTTTTCAAGCAGCCAACTTGAATGAATGAATGAAAACAGAAAGTAAATTATTCAGGACATTTAGTAAAAGTGACTCAGAAGGAATCACAAGTGTAGTTTTTACGTAACAATATGTAGATAAATGTGTGCTTCTAAAGAATAAAAATAACTTTTCCAATTTGTTTTGTCTTCTTGTAGTTTTTAAAAGGGTTAAACTGTCTTTATTTTTTTTTATCGAACACGAGTTTTTCTCAAGATAATGTAAATTGAATTGTAAAGATGAATGATCAAGGCTTTTGTAGGACCCCAATGTACGATATTATCACAGGTTATGCGTCCAACAGAACATGTTTGTATGTTTTTACTCACATTATACACTCATGTGGACAAATTAGGACACTCTCTGAAAGCCTGTGTATTTTCCACAGATATGTGGACACATTTAACATCCATTTGAACATCACTGAGGGATCCAAGTGATATTACCTGACATTAAACATTTTTATTTAAAGCTTTCTATAAAATGTTATTTTAAAATAATGTCATCTCTGCTTATGTTTAAGTTCAGACACTTGAGACACATTCAAGGGAATAGATGCCACAAACAAGTGTGTCAATGACGCCACTTCCGCCAAAGGAGCAAAAATAGCAAATTGAAGGCAACTTTGAATTTTTGTTCAGATCTTTTTTTTCTGTGAGTAGAAAGTTAGTAATGTTTTAGTTTTAATTTTATAAAACCACTTTCTTTTCTTTAGAATTTTTTTCTTTAAAATAAAGTTGGATATTGATATTTGAACCTTTTTAGGACAGAGCTGATTATTTATTACTGTCTCTAACAAATTATATGTCCCATATTAGGTTATCTGACTCAAAAGTGACAGAAAAAGACATTTGTTTAACCTATCTACTATAAAGTTCCACTCTAATCATCTTTAGATCTATTGTAAAAGCGTTCCCAGAGGTATTTTAATTAAAATGTTGTACTTTTTAGCCAAAATTGAAAAAAAAACTGGCGTTTTCTG
>NC_050517.1:13922290-13925443 GCF_002922805.2 Oryzias melastigma
TGAAAATGTTGTACTTTTTAGCCAAAATTTAAAAAAAAAAAAACTGTCATTTTCTGGGATATAGTTTCTGCAGAGCGGCAGAAGTTTATTAGAAATTTGCATCTGAGTTTTGGGGGCGGGGCTGTTACAGCGGAGTAAGCCTATCCCAACTTCCTGACATCCATCTGTTTCCACATTCTTTCTGAATAGATTTGCTCACACCTCCAACCTAACATTACCGGGGCAACAAAAATGTAATATTGGAACTATAAAGTCGTACAGTTCTGAGCCAGATTCCAGCTCAGACGAGGAAAACTAAAACGTACATGGATCTATTTGTCTGCATCAGAGCGGAGTGGATCAGGAAGCTTGTGCCTTCCTTCATATATGAGAAAAATGATGACAAAAAACATGATTTCTATCAGAGTGGCTCCTTAAAGTTTACAGCATCAAACGTTTCCACACATAAAAAGTTTACAATTGAATTACATTTACATGGAACTACATTGCGGATAGGGCACCTCTGTTGGAGAACTTCTAGCTTTGTGCTTCCCGTATGCTGCAGCCTGCAACCAGCATCACGAGTGAGTGTGGGATCTGCCTGCAGCAGTGGCACACATTGGATCCACATGCAAAGCATTATTCTAAAGTGATTAAAGGTAGTTAGTGATTTAGCGCTTCGAGGCCCAGCTCTGTTTATTAGGAGCTGCAGGATGATAGAGGGAAACGGGTTTGGCTTGCTTGCCGGGGTTTGATGCCCCGGCAGATCTTTTGTAACCACACAGCATAATTGCAGGCCCAAAAAAAAAAAAACAAGAAAAAAAGAGAAAATCAGACCACCACGTTGATGAAAGTCCTGCTCCACACACATGTTTCGCTGTTACCACCATGTATAGGCATGATGTTGAGCTCTGCACGTATAGCGCATAATAACCACAGTGCAGTTTTGTGAAGCTGCTTATTATCGACATGCCTGTAAAGGGGAAGAACAGACACTGAAGTATGTCAGCAATTTCACGGATGGAGATTGTTTCTTCTGACCTAACGTGACACGGACTTGTGTCTGAAGGGTATCTAGCCAAGAATCTTAAGACAAGGAGCAAAAGGGAAACTTTATAACCTTTATATAGTCATTAAAAAGTCATGCTTATTTCCCCCCCAACACACATCAGGGGATTTAGTTAAAGCTTTCCGGACATTTGGTTAGAAATATGCTAAACGGGTGGCTCCCACTCCCCTTCCTGAGGCTCTCGTTCCTCCTGTTTGTGCGATCAGACGGGTGGAGCCAGCGAGTGTGGACGATATGAAAAGGTCAGCAGGGTTTGAAAGGGGGGACTGTGCGGGGCGTTTTGGAAGTTATGGGCTGACAATGAAGGTATTTCCTGGGATTTTTAGGAAAGCTGAGGCTTGTGTGTGTCAGTTCTATCACAGAAGAAATGTGTGTTTTTGGTGTATTTAACAGGTTCTTGTAGAATTTTCCTCATGGAGGACATGTATAAAGAAAATTAATCTTAAAATTACATTTTTTTGCTTTTTTTAATTCAAATTGTATTTATTCATTATTTTATTCAAATACAATTGGGAAAAGCTTGTAAGTGTGTCGTAAAGTTACTACTAAGGATGTAACGATGCAATTAAGCCATAATTCAATTCTATTCACAGTTTTAAAGTCACCATTTTGATTTTTTTCCCGATTTTTTTTTCTCTCAACATAATGAATTGAAGGTATTTTGAAGCCAAGTATGTTTTCTTTTTGCCCCTTACATCAAACTGTCTGTTTTCCTACCAACAGAAAGGATTCAATACAATTAAACAATTATGCATAATATTGGAATGATCACAAATCCTTTGGAACCAAGAGGTGTGTTATTTATTTCAACATCTTGATTTATGCTGTAACAAACTTAACTAGTCTAACACACAACTTCAATTCAATTCAGTTTTGTCTATATAGCATAATTTCACGATGCAGTCGTCTCAGTGGGCTTACCGGTAACTGTACAAAGACATAAAGTCAGTCATAAAATGTAAACAGTAGCTGGTTGCTAAACTAACTGTGTTAACTAAGTTAACCTGGCATCCCTGCCCTTAGACCCTCCTTCTGGGTGAGGAAAAACTCCTTAAAAAACACAATTTTGGGAAAAAATAAGAAACTTCAGGGATGTCCACATGAAGGAGGGATCCTCTCCCAGGATGGACAGGGGATGTATCAGGATTGTTAAAGACTTAATCCAGATGGGCTGGGGGACAGCTGTGGATGTGAGACGTGCGAGAGGCGAAGTCAACAGCAAAGAGAAGGAACACAGATGAGCCACCTGGAATCTCACCCACTCCGAGACGTGAAACGAGCCAGTGACGAGGTCCACTGCCAGGAACAGGAGCACAGACGAGCCTCCTGGAAGCTGAAATCTCTCCCGCTCTCCCCGGAGGAAAAGATGGACAACACATGAATCACACTGCCCCAACAGAGGCATGCAGAACTAATTGAAAAATAAATAATCAAGAATAGAGGAGAGGAAAAGTAGATGAAAATAGAGGACCTAATAGACAACCTACTGTAATACAGTGCCACTGGAAATAAAACAATACTACATTAGAATACTAAAAAGTAACAAAGAAAGTTTTTTCTTAACAAATTCTCTGTCCCGAACTCTGTAAAATTACTATGTTCAGTGTACTTCTTTGGTACTGCTGACTTTAATTGAGAAGAAACCTCTTCTACCGCAGTCTTTTTTTTTTTCTCACCGCCATGCTTCTAGGGTATTCTCTCTGCAATAAATTAGAAGCCCACAAACGCAATACGAAATGACGTTTGGGGAAAGCGTGTTACACCACTTGATGTACAGTGTTCTCCTGCGAATTTGCGTTTCTTTTAGTTTTCTGTATTTGCATTTTTCTTTTTCAATCACGCGACCCCTCCGGTTCGTCACAAAAACTCCAACAACTCAAGACACTTGTATAAAACTTTTGTTTCCGATGGAGCTGCAGGAATTTCCCAGGAGGGAGTACAGTTGAAGGGCATGCCGCCCGTCTAGTACGCACTCATACTCACAGGAGCGTGCACACACACACCGCGAGCCTGCATGGAGAAATGTCATCAGCTCTGCATTTCTAAATTTAGGCAAAGGCCGAGACAAAACGATTTTTTTATTTTCTGTAATGATGACCATTACA
>NC_050517.1:13925790-13927138 GCF_002922805.2 Oryzias melastigma
AATTTCATCAGCTCTGCATTTCTAAATTTAGGCAAAGGCCGAGACAAAACGATTTTTTTATTTTCTGTAACGATGACCATTACAGATCATTTGAATTGGTTTTTAATTGATTCACAAAGCATCGTTATATCCTTAGTTACTACAGCAACCAAGATCCATGTACTGCATTGTTTTCTTCCTCCGAGATGGCGTCTGGCTCCAAACTGTACGGCTGGATGGCTCCAATATTTGTTTTTGTTGCACCGCTAATGTGAGGGGCTGTAAGCTAGCAGGAGAACGAGTAACAAAGGGGATGATGGGAAATGGGGGCGGGCTTACTCCGCAACTTGACTCAGAGGCAAATTTCTGATTAACTTCTGCCGCTCTGCAGAAACTATGTCATCTATGCTGTCTAACAACTACTGTATTAAATAAATCAAAAGATGTTGATAAATAAATAACATTAGACTTGTTGGCTTCTTTGTTGTTTTTCAGACTTTACATTGAGTTCTGTCTCCTGGTAGGATAATGTGAGTGTAGGAAATAGTCCTTTGGTGTTTTTTTCCGAATTTGAGAGTTGGACCCTATAATAAACCATAGGTTGAATGACATTGCTTGATGACATACAGATGGACTCATGTTGACGAAGGCCAGCTGGGGACATGTGCAGCGGGACAGTGGACAGGGAGGGTGGGGTGGGGCTGGTGGGGGCCTCGCTGGGCTCACTGAGCTGACGCAGAAACAGTTGGTTTAGCCACAACAATCCGACGGCAGCTCCCCGGTGAGAGGCCACTTCAAAGAGGCGGTTCTTTGTTTGCTGTGCTCGCACTCGTCTTCCTGTGAGGGGCCTGGCTCCCAAAGAAAACATGAGCTCAGCAGATGTGTGCATCTGTCCTGTGCTCACTTTTATAGTCCAAGCGCTGGCGGCATATTTGTTGCAATGAAAAAGAACATCAAGTGAGCAGCTTTTCATTCTAATCACCTCCATGTTTTAGTGGATCTAAATGGTTTGGCATCGTTAGGGACTTCGGTATTAGCAACTCCAAAATAGCTGGCTGGTGGCGACAGAAAGAGACACATTACATACATACTTTCTAAGAATAAGATCCGGTCTTTGGAGATTTGTAATCTGGAGAGTGATAATGCAGCCATTTGTGGTCATTCGAAATCTCCAGTCCTGACAGAGAAACTCTAGAAGGATCCGGTTTGTACAGAATTTCTCAGAAACAAACTGAATATTTAATTGTAAAGTTTATATTCAGGTGAATGATGGTAATAGTGGCTGGATGGTTCAGCATTCAGGACACATGAAAAACCAGGGTTCCGAATGAGCTTACTCCAGTGGGGGTCCATAGGCAAGACCCTTCAC
>NC_050517.1:13927217-13941086 GCF_002922805.2 Oryzias melastigma
TCCGGTTTGTACAGAATTTCTCAGAAACAAACTGAATATTTAATTGTAAGGTTTATATTCAGGTGAATGATGGTAATAGTTGGTGGATGGTTCAGCATTCTGAACACATGAAAAAACAGGGTTCTCAGGGGTCCCAATGAGCTTACTCCAGTGGGGGTCCATAGGCAAGACCCTTCATGTTACTGCCTACCTATGTAACCACAAAGGGACTTAAGTCTGGGTTTCCCTGTGCCCGTCCCCAGCCCGGATAATACAGGATTGTTTTAGGAGGGGTATGCGGCGTAAAAACTCAAACCAAGACTCCAACCCGGTGTAAACTGATTTGCTGTGGCGACTCCTGACACCAAAAGGTGAACAACAATATTGAGTTGAATAATTTCGGCGTGTGCTGGCAGAGTTGTTCTTGTCATTGTGTTACTCTGTACAGGCTTCTGTCAACACAACAGTCTGACCCAAGATAGAGTTTGTCAGGATCAAAAATGGAAATTCACTCACTCAGTTTAATACAAATCTGAGAACACGCGATTCTTCAGATTCTGTTCTTGTCCATCGTCTGTTATTTGGCTAAATTCAAATGGAAGATACACTGAAGGGGCGACCTGTGGCAGATTTAGAAATAAAAATCCAGACATTTTCTGTTTAAACATTAGGGAGTTTCCTCTGAACAGCTCTTTCAGTGTGTGAAGAATCTGGAAGTCTGTAGATAGTGAAGGTTTTACAAAAGAGCAAGAGGAGCTGGTTGCAGACATCAACAGGCAAGTCTACGACTTTAACTGGAAGTCTCCACATTGTGCTCAAAAAAACTTTATTTTGACTGTTGACGCAAATAATGGCAGTTTTGCTTTTTTTTTTTTTTTTTTNNGGGGTATGGTTAGGGTTACTAGCTTAATGTCTGCTTCTGGCTAATGATGAGGCGCCATCTTGTCTGCAACCAGGTCCCTCTCAAAAAGAAGGAAAGGTGGAGATAATGAGGTGGGACTTCCTGTTCTTTGGGCACTGATGGTTCAGTCGTTGGATGGTTTTCATTTGTTGTCATCAACATGAATCACAAAAACTGTAATTTACTGAAATAAGTTAATAGAGTTGATCGTAGTTGTAATGATAAATACTAAAATGGCCCGTGATAAATACATTTAACGTTTTTCATTCCTTTTTTCTTAGAAAGAGTAACTAGACACTGAATGGCAGAGGGAAGGTTTGGCTTTACAAGAGATCTGCCATCAGCCTATGGCAGCAAACCAAAGGAGATGTGTCAAGAATGACTCTGAAAGATTTCTATATTAAAAGTCCAATGAACCAGGCCAGTTGTGAATTCCTCTTTGGTTTATTCTTTTTGCAAAAAGGGAGAGAGAGTCAAAACATTGTAGTCTCTGCTTTGGGTCACTCTCTCTCAGAGTTCAGACACACAGGGAGTTATATAGTTTCACACATAGGAATTCCATACATGGGCATAACATAGCAGTGATGTCATCTGTTGCTAGGCCGTTACTAACCAGAAAAGAAAGTCAGTTTTAGGAGATGGTACGAGATGTCACGGAACTAATCCATATTAGGAGTTGTTTTTGAGCACAGACCTTTAGACAAAGAAATTCCAGCAGCTTGCTGGACACAGACAGGTGCACACAGATATCCTTCATACTAAGTTTTCCAAGACACACAAACATAATCTTGTAAATATTTTCAACAAGATGGTTTGGCACCAAAAGAGCCAGTTTCTTAATAACCAAAACCCAGGCAGATCCCACTTCATTTTTTAGAAAAAAATTGTTTTTGAGTCTATGAATCCATTCATTCATAAACTCCAGCTTTTGAGTGTTTATGATAATTGAATTGTAACAGGAAAATATTTTTCTACAAATAACAACTTTAACTTCTTTTACTTTAGCCACTCAAAGTTCTATCGTGTGACAAATGACATCTTGAATTAAAAATGCAAAAAAGACAAATCATACATGGTGTTTTCTATCATTATAGATGGATAGATGGATGGATGGAAAGTGGATTAAAGATTTTACCGTCGTTGTTCAGTTATCTGACATGTTAACAATCTGAGCATAAAAAAATAAATTAACTAAGATAAATTAACCAAAACTATAAACGTATTATTTACTCAATTCATTTGCATTTTTTTTAAGGCTAAAGAGTCACAGTGGAGGGATAAAAGAGCCACTTGCAATTCTGGAGCCTCAAGTTATCAGACCCCTGGTTTAAAGTGAAATAGTACATCAACAACTAAACCTTTTTAATTTAAATTTCATGATTTCATTTGATGTATAATATGACATTATTCAATTAAAAATCAAGTTATGGTCAGTTTATATTTCAAATCAGTTTTGCAAAAGCTAAAATGAAAACAGAGATTAAAAACCGACCAAAGAGATGAAATGCAATAAAATTAGGATTAATTTAAAGAAAAACAAACAAACCCAAAATATCGTCTGAGAAAATACATAAGTTAAATTGATCCATGTGTTAAACAATCTAAAGTAAAATATCACTGAAATAAGCATCAAGTCATAAAGCTGATTGAAATAAATATTAGTTTTAGTAAGTGTAGTTCTAAAAGTAAAGTAGATTTAAAATAGTTGCTTTAATCTCTTTTAAAAATCTGATTTACTGAAGTTTCAGTTTGTTAAATGTGAGCAAACTTTTGCCAATGCCAGCCCTTCAAAACCAAGCAAACACGAGTGTTAATGGTTTCTGTTGCTACAACCCAAATGGAGCGCCGCTTTCACATAACTCATTAGCTCAGTAAATTTTCAAATTAAAAAGTTTTAGTTACTAATTAAAAAATAAAACAGATGCTTTGAATCTGCTATGAATCTCTGTACAAATCATAGAGACATCTATGTCAGCAAAAGTGTCAAAACCCCCATCAGTGTCGCAGTCACCAGAGAAATGTGGTTAACATATGCACACACACGCCTGTAAATATATGCCTCCGACTCTTCATGATGTTGACCTCTTTGTACCCTAACAACACTTCTTTGGCTTAAAACGTGTCTTTTATCAGCAATAACAATGAGACATCAAACTATACACACAATATAATTGACTTTTAAAACATGTTTTGCTTCATTTTTTTAATTAAATCTGCTGTAATATATTTGAGTGAAAATAAAAATCACATGAGAACCAAAAAAGTAAAAATTACTCTTTTTTTCTTTTTAATCTGAACTGAGCTTAAAACATTGCATGAAAGATCGTTTTTTTAGCCTTTTATTGCAGCCTTAATGGTTTCTATTATGTCGAATTAAGCTGTGCTGGAGAGCAGCATCCCAGTTGTCAGAGTTCTGCCTGCGCTGTAACTGCTGCAGCATGTGTTTAATTAGAACACCCTAAAAGACTGTACCAGAGTTTTTCCTCTGGAATGTTAGTCATTAGTGGGATCCTAAAAGGGCAGCTCCTAAGTGTTTCAGAGTATTGTTGGATTCTATGGTTTGCCATTTGAAGCTTTGGAAAATGCTTCCACATGTGGTAATTGTCAACCTTTTCTTCCTGTTTCTTTTTTTTAACTACTATATATGTGTTCTCTGCTACTGCAAATTATTTCACTTATCCGTTTATGTTGGAATTTAATGTTTTTTTTTAAACAAACTCTAATTTTGAGGGATGCTAAAAAAAAGTATATGTATATATGAGGTTAAAGTTCCATTCTGTCAATGTGTTCAAATCTGGACATTGAGGTGCTTTTATAGGAGGGATCAAACCCAAACGGAGAACGCTGCCAGCTTCCATAGCAAAGATGATAATTGGTACTTAAATGAAACAATAAAATAAAAAAAATAAAATCGAGTGCTTGTATTGCACGATTTTGAACTCCCGCTCTTCCATGGAGACCACACAGAACAAGTTTGATTGTCTACTTTTGTTGGTGCAAGTGTGTAGTGTAAGAGGAGCCCCATTCATCCTGTGGCTGCTTTGTGTGCAGACAGCCACAGGCTTTTGTTGAGTTATGACATCCTCAAATAAAGGGCCTTCCTCCCTTTAACAGCTCCACAAGCTCTGCTGCTGCTGCTGCTCCATTTCCCATTGTTGCAGATGACTTTTACAACTACACAAAAGGGTGTCAAAATCTGTCGGAAAAATGAAGAATAAAGGGGGGGGCAATGTTATTGGCCAGAATACAAAAACCAACGACCCATTGCAGCTTTCAATCTGTGCAAATTTGATTTTCAGCTTAAAATATCAACGTTTTGCTACCAAATTCGGTCCAGTAAATCAGATCTTATTTTTGTAACACCCTCACTCAACGTGTTCATAATCTCTAAATTGAATGACTAAATCGCGATGGATTCCTCTGTTATTATTAATTCTATAGAGACCCATTTACTCATTGGCCTCCATTGTGTCAGAGTGGAACAGTAAAAAGGGGTTATGTGAGGGTTATGGGACTAAGATGCTCACAGTCTGACCTGGGTTTGTCAGCACCAATCTAGCTAAGTCAATATCAATGCACCCACTGCTCCACCAGTTGACCTTTTCCTCTTTCTTTCAAGGCCTAAAACAGGATTGTTGTTACAGGAGGGTGATAGGCTTTTATTGGCCTTTATAGCTGAAGCTTTTGTTGGGCTTGTGTCCTGCTAATACCCACTGGCAAGTCATTTAAACCTTCAGAATGCTTTTTTTTTTACAGGGCAGCTCACATGCAAGTGAAAATTGGTGACTGCAATTGTCATCGATGACTGGAAGGTTGAGTCTGACCTTCCCTTTGCCCCTTTCATTACCCCAATTTAATCCTAGGAGACAAACTTTAACTGGTGATGTTAGTCGTGCTTGTGCCGTCATGTCGTAGCGACTCGCGCGGCTGATGAGCTTCAGTGTGAAGGGACGTGTTTGGACCGGAGAAGAATGCACTTTTTATCATTGGGTGTTGGTTCGGACTGTGATCATCCTCACCCGTCATTGTCAGAACACGCTGGCCATGAACCTCCTGGCCATTTTTTCCCTCTCTTTTTACAGCAGGAGGAAGGCGCAGACCAGGTGTGAGATGCTGTTCAGGTCGTTGTGGCTACGACTATAGAGTATGGGCTGTAAAACCCGCAGGTCATAGACTTGCGGGTCATCTGGTGTTCCTTTGGGTTAAAGGTCAGGGATGCAGAACTTCTTCAGCTTTATATGATTTAAATTTCCAAAGGAAACCTTCAACCATGCAGCTAGTCGTCTAGCTTCATTTGATGAGTTTATATGCTGAGTCAGACATTTATGGGAATTTGTTTTAACAAAATTAACTTTTACGTACAATTTACGTACACATGCCTTTAAATCTCATTCTAAATGAGCAGAGAATGCCTCTAAACTCTTTAACACCACATCTGCTCTGTTGTTTCCACTCACTGATGCTAATTTTGTTGTACCTGGCTCTGTTGCATTTCATTTCATCTCATTTTTTGGGGGGGTGAATGCAATGCATTGTTAGTTCTTACCTTAAAGACTTGCAAATTGAGCAGAGGTGCTGGTTCTTTTGTAGCAACACAATGGCTTCAAGTTTGCCACTCCTCCCTGCCCTTGGCTCCCACAACGGCATTGTCCGTTCTCCCACACACCTCTAAGCTAATGTACACTTGTCACCACTTAGTAAAGAAAAAAAAACAGAAAAAAGTTCAAATTGATTAATTTTTTTACTGATTTGACATACTTTAAAGACCTACTTCAACTATATTTGTATCTATTGTGGAATTATTCCCAGTGGTCTTTTAATTATGATTTTTAGCACAAATCAAAAGCTTGTTTTGTTTTTTAAGACATATTTTTAGGAGCGAAGCAGGAGCTCAGAAGAAATGTGTTTCATAGTTGTAGGCAGGACTGTTCAGTTAGCCTACCCTCATTTCCCATCAGCCCTTTGTGTACACTCTCTCCTGCTAGACTACAGTCACATATCTCAAATTCCCACTGCTTAGTCATCTAAATGGAAGTTTTTCACCATATCTGACTGATTGATGGTCGTGTAGCAGCATTTGTAATTGGAAGGCGGTAGTCGCACTTTTACACGACCCGCAGCGGCCAAATAAAAATGTTACGATTTTTCTCTAAAAGTCAAAGGTCATTGGCCGCCTGGCCACATTTCAAGGTGGGGTGATGCCATTGCGAAATTGTGCAACAGCTGGGCCAACATATTCTAACTTCCACAGTCGTCACATATTGACGTTTGGTTGAGGACCCCTCTGCGCCACTTTTTGACGTTTTGAATATCCCAACTCATCGTCTTTTGACGTGCTGGCTCTATGTAAAATCTAGGGTCCTCAACCCTCGGGACACGGTACCCGAGGCAGTACAGCATGCGGACTGCTCCTCAGGACGTGGCCGGTACCAGTACCCTTAAACCGGCACCGGACACAAGTGCCAACTGCTCCCAGCCGCCCGGCATTCTGCACGGCTACCACTGTCTATATTTATGACCAAGCCAGCAATTTTAAAACAAATTGGATGGAGACATGAAATCCTCAAGATTCAGCCGAAGCCTCCCCATCACGCAGTGGCAGCTGTATTTCTGACCGTAGCATTACTGCCCCTCATTACCCCAAGCTAACTTTAGTGTAGCCAAAAAAAACTTTGCACAGTTTAGAGCCAGATACCAGCTCAGAGGAAGAAAATGAAGACTTTAATGGACCTATTTGTCTGTAAGTGGATGTATCAGATTGGATTGGAGAAGGGAGGTTTGGCCCCGCCCATGGGAGTTGCTGTGTCACAAATCCAAGCTTTTTCAAATGTGCTCCTGATCCCTCCCGATTTGAATAAAGAAATACTACGAAATGTAGTTTTCATCTTACATTATTTTATACATGTCCTCCATCATGAGAGAAATATTATAAAAACATGTTAAATACATCAAAAACACTATTTTCATCAGAGGGGGTCTTGAATAAATAATAAGAGGTTATAGCAGCTATCTTCTTTATGTAAAATCTAAAAAATCCCATCCAAAAGAATTCAAAATGTTTCTAAAATCTGCTTTTGGCTAAACACCTTGTCAAGTCTTTTTTCCTAACTAATCAGTTCCTCTGCTTTATTTCATAGCCTTAAAGTACCGTAACATTCCAAATGAACACACCAACATTGTCACCAAACAGCCACTAATAGCAGAGTTTGAGTTAACTGCTTCCTTTTGTTGTTAAGAGGCAACTTAAGAGGAATCAGGTTCTGACACTCAGGGAGAGGTGAAGGAGAGGCTGAGGTCAATTGCATCCCTCCTGGGGAGTTTTACTGGACAAGCAGATATAAAGGTTTTTATAGAACGTTGTAGACTAACCGATAAAGTCCACTCGGAAGCTAATCTGAGATGGTAGTAAATCAGTTTAAATTGTGTCCATGAAGTTCAACGGAGTCTGATGTCAGAGCCATCAAACATTTTTTACATTTCAGTGAAGGAAAATATAAAAACTTGTGGACATTTGTCAGTTTCTGTTTTACGTTCAAGCTCAATTCCTGTCAGCTTTGCTGGTGGTTCTCATTTGCGAGGATGTGTTTGAAGTGCAGAAGCAGGGTCTCCGGCATAGAGACGCCTTGCTCTGCCGTGACTGGCTGCTCAGAGGTTAAGGGGCCGGCCTGAGGTTAAGGGGCCTGGAAGAAGGAGGAGGAGGAGGTGTGGCGGCTGAGAGAAACACGGGTGGGATGACCATCTGGTTGGGCTCCTCGTGGACACATGTGTGCACGCACCTCTCTCGTAAACCCTCTCCCATGTCTACGCAGACATCTCCTGACTTTTTCCGTTCTGTTCATGGGCTGCTCCGGCGCAGACAGCTCTGCTGTGGAAGTCTGACTACTCCTGTCCTGGATTCAGAGCTCCCAGGATCTCACACAGATATGGACCCGAGAGGCTGCAAAAGAAACTAGGGCTGGATATAGCTGTGATAAGACCTTTTCTTTCCCCTTCTTGACTCAGGAGAGTAGGCCAAACTGAGGTAAGAAACGCACTGATGAGTGGTCTCTCAATGGCATATAGTCTAATAGAAGTGTTTATGTCACTCATCCTCAAATACCATTGGGTGATGATCTTTTTTTTTTAATTCATGGAAATTTGTGGAGTTGAGTGCTGCAATGTCTAAGGCATCAATGAGTATATTTGATCTATTTTTTTAACCAGGAGCATGTAACTTTCAAGGACTTCTTTGTAGCAGTGTGAATGTTGAGCCGGGTCAGTGCATACAGGTGGTCCAGCTAGCGTGTGGGAATGTCACTGCCATTCCATTTGCTTTTGGAAAACCACTTTCTAGACCACGAAAGGAAGCCAGACAGCAGCTCTGCAGCACATCCACATGGATAACCTGCATTCATCCATTTTTAAGCTACAAACTGTAAGCTTCATGCTAAATAAATTCCAATCATTCATTTACAAGTTAACAATTTGCTTAAGTACACACAAGTTTTTCACTTCACACAAGGAAGCAGTTGTCTAACAAATCAGCTTTAGTTTGTCACTTGATTCCATTACATGTTTTCAACAACATATATCAAACAAGGTGCCAAAAGTTAACAGAGTCCCCTTTGGGAAATGTTTTCCCGTACAAGAAGAGCAATAATTCATCACCTATTTTTTTTCCTATCTTGTCTGAAAAGGAGAAAATAAACACATTTATTTGAGTTCAAGCACCAGCAGGGACGCACAAGTCAAATTCTTGTTTTTTTCTCCAACTGTCTCGCAATTCTAAGGCAGCTGAAGCCAAGTTAAACATCCAGACTGACTGAGAGCACTGTGTTGGGCTGTGTGCATGTCCATCATTCACTTCAGAATATAGACCCTAATTCAGAGCAGAGGCTGCTTATTTTTCCTACACACTTTCTACAGGGTTGTTAAATCTCGAGCTCCAATATCAAGCTTTTAACGCAGAACTTATGTTTGAGGTTTGCTGAGAGGTTTTTGAAAATAACACAAGTGTTTTGTTTGGGTTTTCTATATGAGATTTGAATTTGATCAGGTGATAAATAATGTGCTGCCCACAACTAAATCAGTTTTAAAAGTCTATTCAAAAATGATTTAAAATCTGAACACATTTGCCTCTTTAATGACTCACATTTGCGTCCAACCTTTCACTGTTTTCATGCTGTACAAAGCTTGTTGGAATATAAGCTTCACTGTTTAGTTTTTTATAGCACCCAAGGGTCCCTGGCACTTGTGGGATGCTTTCAGGTCCGAGCTGCCTGAGACCTTATAAATGACGTGTTTCAGCTTTCATCCTTCCCCTGGCCTGACTTTAACTTCCTCCTCCTTTGTGCAACACAACGCTAACTATTTCATACATGTTAGTCATCCCCATTTCAGCTCCAGTCTGGTGGCACCCCCACTGCCCTCTAGCCCCCTGTGGGAAGATCAGTCAGATATGCAGGCCTGCAGCTCCCAAAGCCATGTTAACAAGCACTTTTACAAAAGAGTGAGAGGCTGTTAAACATTCGGGACTGCAGGGGTCTGGAAAGTGTGGGAGGAGGGCAGGGGGTTGGGGGAGAGGAGGTGAAAAAGGGGAAACGTAATTTGACAAAGGATACATCTTTGTTGGGAGCCAAACCTAAACAGCCATAAGAAGAGACGAGTCGGCTTAATCACGGTTAGAGGAGCTGGCTCGTGCTTCTGTCATTCATGGGGAAAGGAAACCCTCTGGGCAAAGAGGGAGGAAATGAACCAAAAGACGATGAAAAGAAAAAAAAAGATGTGGTCAGATGGAAGAGGTGCCTTTGCCTAACGCCGAGCCGGGCACATCCTGTGTTCCGTTTGAGGGGCTGGCTAAAGTTCAAGCCTGACATTCCTGTGAGTCAGGTTTGGCTGCGCTGAATGTCTTTGGTGCTAGTTGGCCAACAAAGCATACATCTATGCCGCTCATGACTGATTTAGTGCCTGATAAAATGGGATGCTGTGAATTCTCCTGACTGAACCTTCCTATAGTTGAGGAGACTCCAAGGTGAAATCCAAGCTGTACTTTGGTCTTATTTGTAAAACAAATATTAAAAAGTTATTTTTTTTACTCTTTGCTTTGAGCTAAAGACATCTGTGTGTGTTAAAATATATTCACACTTGACAACACTCAGTCAAGCAGTCCTCTTTCAATGAAAAGTCAATGTAAACATTTCGGGCTTTCGCTTTCAAAACTCTCACATTCTACGCACGTTTCTACAACTGTTTTCAGGCTCTGCGTACAAAACACATACCATTGGCCATAAAACACGTCCGTCTTGAAAGTTAAACCTACCAGATTTGGTAGGGACGTATGGATAACGTACATTTTTATTCACGGAATTTGAATGCTGATCATTGAGAAGAAATGAATAATTGTGGTTTGTGCTCGATCAGAATTATATGACACCAACTCTTTCATATATTGGAATAGAGCTGTGAAGCCTGGAGCAAGACTTGCACCACTGCAACATTTTTCTCCAACTGTATGACGAGTACTAAACAATACAAAAAGAAGAAGTCCCTCCCTGCTTGTCCAGTGTGAACATTAGGAGCTAAATACATTCTTGAGCACACCTAAATGCCTGGTCTGTACATGTCCTCACACTTTCTAATCGCCATGTATGAGATGATGCACCACAATGTCAGGAACCATAGAAAAAGACAGCTTGACAAACTCTTGACTGAACAAGCCTTTGATGTTCTCAACAATGACAGTATTGTTGAGAACATGTGAAGCCTTTTCCTGGAACATGTCAAACACCTGACCTGACACTCTGTGGCACAATGCCATCATGAATGAATCAACAACAGCTACTGCCATCCATCATAATTCACTGGGCAGACTTGCATGAACATACCGGTCATTCATACTGTTATGGCCACTGTTGCTGCCTTGTCCTAGAAGACGATCCATTAGACGGTCTAGTATTTCTATGAGGTGCCTGTACTGAATCTGTGAATTCCCACCTCTAGCTCTGAAATCAGTCATTGTAGGAAGAACTGTTGGTTTTCAGGCCATTTTTCTGTGTTCAAAGGCAGGGCTTCAGTGCGCCTGGTTTTCTCAGCTGTCTTCCTGGACTCCTCTTTGCCCTCACCAGCCACGGGGGGTTGAAGCTTTGGGGGAGGTGGCATAAAAGCCAGGTTCCTGGAGGCTGGCTGGGTTTCCCTATTTGATCTCAGCCAGACCCCAAAGCCTGTGAGAAGTGCCTACAACTGGACACACATTTATCATCTCCTTGTTTATTCGGGTCCTGAGAAGTCTGTCTGTGAAGACTCTGCATCGGTTTTGCATTTTGAAAATAAGCGTTTTCATTTGCTAGCATTATCAAAATGTTCAAATAAGAATGTGTAAACATTTATGTCAAAATGGAGTGGCCTCACTCTTTGATCTTCATGCTCACTTTCATGTCTTTGGTGTGTTGTGAGTACCGGTCTACCCGGACCCTCCCCTACCAACGACTTCACCTGTCTGGCATGACTTTCTTGTGTCAAAGATAAAAGAACAATCAGACACTTATTGCAGCAGGTTGGAAAACAAACAGAGGAGAAACGGGACGGGAAAAAAAAAGAGATAACAGGTTTGAAGACATTCCCCATATGGTGGCTCTGTCTTCAGGCCAGGCCTGTGTTTATTCAGACTTCACACTCTGAAGCCTCAGATCCCATGTGTCCAGTCCTCAGAGGACACAAAATGATGTAGCACATAGAAAAAGAAACAGTGCCAAAGACTGCCTTTGTACCGATGGGGAAAGTGAGTAATGAGCCAGGAACAATGTCTGAGAGTGAACAGCTTAAGTTTAATGTGTTTCTAAATGGTTTTCTGTTTATTGTCAGCATAATGACATTGGACGTTACCTCACGAAGCTTTGGGAATTTCCTAATGATTTCTGGATCCACAGAAGCCGCACGAGGAGGCCGTGCATTAAACCGCCACCACAATAGCAGTGAAAGGCTGTGGCGCTCTTTATGAGCGCTTTTATGTAGGAAGACTCATCACTAGACATGAACCAACAACAAAAAAAAGCCTTGCTCAGATGCCATAATTGGCTTTTAAAGGGGGAGCCTCATGAAAGAAGCGGTGATGATGTGTTTAAGCTTTTGAAAACTGATTAGGCTAATTAAGGACATCATTGTGACTGGTTGTTTGATTCTAGAATTCCTTAATTTTATGTTTTTTTTTTTTGTTTGTGTTTTAAAGCAGAAGGAGGGCCTGATGAGTGCAGCAGGGCCAGCAGCTGGCTTCCAGAGCGGGGCCCGCCAGCGAGACTTCATGATGGAGCAGAAAGTCAGTAAGCTCACCTCTGGCTTCCAACGCAGCTCCACATCTGATGACGACTCCGGCTGTGCGCTGGAAGAGTACGCCTGGGTACCACCTGGCCTTCGACCTGAGCAGGTAAGGAGTTTCTTGTCTGTGCGGTCTGAAAACCTCTAAGCACCATTTGCAGCCGCCTAAATGCTTTGGCCCATTTCTGCTCCAAAGAGGCAGCATGACATACTTCTCTTTAACTGTTCGTTTCGACACTTCACAAATCATTCCTTCCCAGAGCCATCATGGTGAGTAATGTTCATCCCCTGACAGAGAATAAAAACAGCCCTGACCTGATTTTAGCTCCCTTACAGCCCATTTTTCTGCCCCAGATAAATGGCATTCATCACATTAATAAATAACACATCTCGCCTTCAAAACATGGCATCTGTGAAAAAGACAACCCATTTCAGAAAACCTGCAAGCCCTTTTTTGTGTTTGGGGTACTCTTGTCAGTGTCAGGCTCTTACTGGCAGGATGTATGTACTTTCATTTACACATTGCGGTGCGGCAAAGTCTGCTTGTGATTATCCGAGGTTTGTTTGGTGCACTGAGCCCGCTGCTCCTGCTGGAATAAGGAATCAACGGGCTATCGTTTAACTGGGCCTGTTTAGTTGTGTCCTGAGGGCAGCTAGTGTGATGTGGCACTTAGGAATTTTCACTCTCATCACTCTTTACTTACTTCTCCTTTTCCCAATCTCCCTCCATCCAGCTTTGCTCATAAAAAAAACCCACACATGAAAGCAATAAGTGGGTGATGGGTTAGAGAGGACGAGTATTCAGCAGCAGTAAACCTCAAGACCTAAACATGCACGGCTTTTTGTTTTGGGAAAAGCAGAGGTCAACTGTAATTCCTTTACTGCAGCCAATTCCCTAAATGGGCTGTGCATTAGGGGTCATCATTGCAGTGTCAAACCACATAGGTCCTTTGGTTATAGCCAACTGTTCCACAGCCCCTAAGGAGCTGGATGACAATTTAATGGCAGCATGAAGATGTGCATAATTTACGATGGAGGCAGTGGGGGTGTTGGATTGACCCTTCAACCTCTAGACACTCAAAGCTGCAGGAAGTCTCACGACACACAAAGCAGACACATCCCACCTCTTTATCTAGCTAAATGTAATAACCCCCGCCTCATAAAGTTTAGATTTCAGTTGCCTGCTCCAAGGGTCACCACAGACAGGCGGCTTGGTCCTGGGCGCCCCGGGGATGAGCGCATCCTACACAATCCAGCTGTTTAACTGACTGGACCATCTGAAATCTTTGCATAGTAAAACGTTGACACAGGAGTGGCGCTTTTGGTAAAAGAAAACAAAGAAGTGGGTCAAGGAAAAGATCAAGAAAACTCCCTAACACATTTCCAAACTAACTGACGAGTTACTGTTCTTTTTCCAAAGAGGGAAAAATGGTTTTAATGGTTATTTACTTATTCTGTACTGCTGGAAATTTCTATAAACTAAATCAGTGTTCTAACCATTTGTCATCATTTCTTTAATATCAATATTGTGGTAGTAAGGGATGAAACCAATCCAGATATTAGTTATAGGAAATTATTCGTCTATTTAAAGACATTTTTACTGAATTGGGGAACAAATTTATTCATTTTCCTTCAAATTATTTAGCAGGTTTGGGAATATTACAAGCTACATTTAAATGTTTGGACTTTTGACAGAGTTG
>NC_050517.1:13941146-13951487 GCF_002922805.2 Oryzias melastigma
TTTTTTTTTTTTTTTTTTTTAGTACCAGAGCTAAAAGCCATACTTTTGTAACAAAGATAAAAAAGAATGAGTCTCCATGGTTCCAATTTATTACAATTGTAATTCATGCTGCGCACACACCAGGCATGTGATCTGTATTCAAGAAGATGCTGAGTGTGGGTTCTTGACCGTGCTATTAGCGAACAGTGTTCACGCTGGACTGTCGTTACCCTTAGTGCTATATACTCACAATTGGATGAGGCTTGGTGCGAAATGTTGAAATGGTGCAAATCCTGTGAAGCTTTTTCTTTCACAACTCTATTCCGATCAATTAAACACTAAAGCAGGGGTGTCCAAAGTAAGTCCTCGAGGGCCGGTGTCCTACATGTTTTCCAACCAACCTGCCATTGAAGCCCCGTACTGGCCAAACACACCTGATACAGGTAATTAGCAGCAGATAAGGCAGGATTTCTGGAAAACCACCAGTAAGCCGGCCTTCGAGGACTGACTTTGGACACCCCTGCACTAGAGCCTCGTTACCACTGAGCACACCGGTACGGTCCGGTCTGGTCTGGGATTGTGAGCGTTTCCATTGTAAATGGACAGTACCCGACCTCTTGAGGGCCCCCATCCATTTTAGGTCCATAGGAAAATAGAACGAGACGGTTGGAGCGGTGCCTCTGTTGCCACCTGGAGATTAGAAGAAAGCGATGATGACATTAGTGCTAAGTTAGCATTTCCAACGTTTTCTTGTACACAGTTGTATTGTTCCTTGCCGCCCACAATCTTCTTTCAAACAACATTAAATTCCTGTTTTACATGATGTACAAAAAGTAAACTGATAAAAAAAACACAAGCTGCTGGATGACCTCCATTGTTGTTGCTTTTTTAGTCGTCGCTCTACAATGATCCAATGACATGCTAGTGGTCTACACTACGCATGCGCCGTGAAAACCAACCACTCTGTGGGAGCGAGACTTAACTGAGTGGAAACGATCACCAGAATTAACTGGACTGTATCTTGCTACTTTTCCAACCGCTCAGTGGAAACAAGGCTTTAGTGTCATATAATTAAAACGGTTGTAACTGTGTTTTGAAAAGGACGTTACATATATTTCAATACCAAATCTGAGGTTCCGATTGGTCAAAATTCAACTGGCTTAACGTTCAACGCAGGTTCAGTTGTTGCGCGTTTTGTACATAGACCCCGAAGACAGACTTAATAACGTGAGAGGTGAATCGTCAATACAGGAGTTTTAAATGCAGAAGCCCGACACTCACATTTACCTAGATTTTTATTGAAAGTGCTCACTCGAATGTGAGTTTCTGAGTCTGGTGTGAACATAGCATAAAGGGTTAAAGTGTTCTAAAACAACTTAAAAAAAAGTGAAAATAAAAAAATATAATCTTCATGTCATCCAGGTCCAGTTATATTTCTCCTGCCTGCCAGAGGATAAGATTCCCTACGTGAACAGTCCGGGAGAGAAGTTCAGAATCAAGCAGCTCCTCTACCAGCTGCCACCACATGATAATGAGGTGAGAACCATGTTGAAGTTTACATGCTCATAACTGATCCTCACATGTACACGCTGGGAGGAAAGTAAACTCCCGCGTTGTTTGAGTCAGCTGCTGGATCTGTTTCCTGCTGTGCAGAACTATCACTATCTCTGCACCAAATGTGAGTCCTTGGCATTCATGTTGACTTCCCAACAGAGGTTTTGTGTTCCACCCTCTTGTAAGCATGTAGTGTGGGCACAATGTGACTTTTGACTTGATGGCTTTATGATGTTTGCCAGGAGCCCCCTACCAGAGGGATTCCTGTCATAGCAGTGGTTTTTATGAGGCCTGCTCAGCGGGAGAGAAGGATGCGGTTTGAAAGAGACTTTATACGATGCCACCACCGCACTGGCACCACACTTCGACTTGGCTGCCTCTCTTCCTTTGTTGCCCATCCTCTTGATTTCCCTCTAAACACGGCCCTTGTTTGTGTAAACGTCTGCTTTCTCTCTTGTTAAGGCTTTGGAAAACATCAAAAAGGCCTGCTGTAAAAATGAGCTTCTCCATCAGGGACTGTGGGTGGAGATTTGTAGGAAGGGCGACCTGGGGTCAGGGGTTGCTTTTGTTCAGAATGCTCCAGTATGAACTCTGTCAGTCTTACCTAAGTTTAAAACTCCTACTATGTTGGCCACTTTCTGGCAATAGCATCATTTAAAGATTTAGAAACTTTAAATAAGTTATTTTTTTAATTATTTTACAGAAAAGTCTAGAGTCTAGATCTCAATCTCTCCATGCACAACTATTTGCATCCCTTTGTAGGTCCGCTATTGCCAGTCACTCAGCGAGGAGGAGAAGAAGGAGCTCCACATGTTCAGTGTCCAGAGGAAGAAGGAAGCATTGGGAAGGGGAACAGTGAAACTGTTACCCCGTAATCTTCTGAACAACGTCTGTGAGCTTGTAAGTTGCTCCATTTTGAAATATTTCCCCTTCTGCCACCAGAAATGACGGTCTCTGAAAATCAAAAATTTTCAACGGCTCTCTGTTGCTTGCAGTGTGGCGAAAACATCAACGGTGGAGAAATGGCTGTATTTGCGTCAAGAGCGAGCTCTGGTGTGTGCTGGCACCCGGGATGCTTCGGCTGCTCCACGTGCAGAGAACTGCTGGTAGATTTGATTTACTTTTACCATGAAGGAAAGATCCACTGTGGAAGACACCATGCTGAGCTCCTCAAACCGCGCTGCTCCGCCTGCGATGAGGTAATTTTAAAAGAAATGTGTCTGCCCTCATAAGACTCGGCTAAGAAAAGGATTTATATTATAAATCCAACACTCTGTTTTCTGCAGATCATTTTTGCTGATGAATGCACAGAGGCAGAGGGCCGGCATTGGCACATGAAGCACTTCTCTTGTTTTGAATGTGAAACAATTCTGGGTGGGCAGCGCTATATCATGAAGGATGGCAGACCGTACTGTTGTGGCTGCTTCGAGTCTCTCTACGCCGAATACTGCGAGGCCTGCGGAGAACACATAGGTAAGATAATCATGGTCTGCTGCAGTAGGCCTACTGAGCTACAAGGACCAGATTGGTTTTGCAATTCTTTCTCACAGCGCCTTTCTGCAAAAACTTTACCCTAATATGTCCAATTTACATGTACCTAGTCCCCGGTGAAAATAAATTTTGGCAAATTGTATATGGGGCTCATAAAAAAAAAGGTCAAAATCCAGTAACAAAAACAAAACGTGTTGGGGATATCCAAAGGATGCTTGAAATTATTATGGGATGGCCACAGGACCTACAGCTTGGTGGCCATTTTGTGAGAAAGTTTAAAATGTGGCAATTTTCTCTTTTTTGCACAATATGGGAAATGTATGGGAAATATGGGAAATTCCTTGAACATCGTTAATCCAAAAAAATTGGATTTAGAAGTAAATTGTGTGCAAGATTGCACATTTGTTTTACTGGAATAAAACTAATAAAACATGTGATATGAACATATTAAGAAGGTGGGCATGGTTTGTTGCACCCTGGTCTTTTATTTTGTAGAAGATTCTGCTCAACAAAATGAAGAAATAAGTTAAAAGATTAAAAAAATTTAATAAAGTTCCACATTCAACAATTTAGATCATACAGAGAATTAGTTTTGACCTTCTGCGCGCTGGACCAAACCATTGTATCTCTTAAGGAGCAGACATAGAGTGGCCCCGAGTGATACAGGTTTCTCCTTTTTGTTCTCTTAAGTGGGTAGCTACGCCCCTTAGGACGTCCCCCTGAGTCAGTAATCAATGTGTTTGAACCCTGCTGCAGATGCAGGGTCTGATTCTAATCGGCTTATCAGATGTGTAATGTATGCTGCAGTGATGTGTCTGCAGCAGAATGCAGAAAAGCTTTATTTATTTTTATGTTTCTTTTAAAGCCAAGCATTGCACACTTGATCACTATCCTAAGCTCTTCCCTTTTTTCCCAGGTGTGGATCATGCCCAAATGACCTATGACGGTCTCCACTGGCATGCTACTGAGAGCTGCTTCAGCTGTGCCCAGTGTAAGACTCCTCTGCTTGGTTGCCCCTTCCTTCCATACCATGGTCGCATTTACTGTTCCAAGGCCTGCACACTTGGAGAAGACGTGCACGCCTCAGACTCTTCTGACTCCGCCTTCCAATCAGCACATTCCCGTGAAACTCGCTGCAGCGTGCGCACTGGCAAGAGCAGCCGCTCTGCCGACCAATGTCGCCAGTCTCTCCTATTCTCGCCAACCGTCAACTATAAATTTCCGGGCCTCAGTGGAAATGCCGATGACACCCTGACCAACAAGATTGCTCATATGAACTTCTCAGACGACCATTCATGGAGGGGGCACGGTGATGAGACTGAGGCCCCAGAGGATCAGGATGAAGAGTGGGCTGAGCACGAAGACTACATGACTCAGCTACTTTTAAAGTTTGGCGAGCATGGAGTCTTCCAGCAAGCAAGTGACTCCCGACCCACCAATTTCTGGATTGCAGAAAAAGATGCCAAGAAGCAGGAGCCCTTAAAAAGTGGCAGTAGTGGAAGCGGGGGTAGAAGAGGCTTGGCCAGTAAGAAATACCAAGATGATATGTACTGGGCCCAGTCGCAGGATGGGCTAGGGGATTCTGCTTATGGTAGTCATCCAGGTCCGGCAAGCAGCAGGAAAATCCAGGAGTTGGAATTGGATCATGCAGCTGGAGGAGGCCTCAATGGCGAAGAGCCACAGTGGTACACGGACTCTTTGGAGTGCATAACCGATGAGTTTAAGAAGACCGATCAAGGTGTCCATGACTCCATAGAGTCCCTTGCTTTGTCCAATATCACTGGTGAGTAGAAAAACAACCTGAGATGGCAAATCACAGAAAAATGTCTTGAAAAGGAAATTTTTAAAATATTTCTTTATCCTTTCCAGGTGCCTCCATTTGTGGCGACTACATAGCTGGACCTCAAGTATACTCTTTGCAAGGCCTCCACGAATTTGAGACGGAAGACTGTGAGAAAAGCAGCAACATGGGTACACTCAATTCTTCCATGCTACATCGAAGTTCAAATTCCCTAAAGAGCCTGGAGCAGGAGGATGTGGTGGAAGCGACTGCAGAAGACCGAGAAGATCATCTGCAGAACAGGCCAAAACCGCACGTCCCTGCCATCAGGAGAGCACGCTCCCAGTCCCGACCTCAACAAGTCAAATTCTCAGACGATGTGGTGGACAACGGGCACTACTGCGATCTGCCGCTGCGCCAGCCTCCTATGAGTGAGCGAACTCGTCGTAGGGCGTGCCACTTTGAGGAGCAGGGCCTCCAGTCGGGTCGTCCTAATCACCAGCACAGGAGGCGTCGCAGTCGCAAGTCCCGCTCTGAAAACGCTCTTAACCTTCTACCCAAGGAGCCAATGAGCTACAAAGTGGCTCATAAAGGGGGCGCCCTCGGATCAAAGGGGTACCCCGCCCTCCATGGTCACCCCAATCTCGCTTCCATGTCAGACTATAGACAGGGCCAAGCAATGGGAAGCTTTTTGGGATTGTATGGTGACGAAGATGACTGGTGTTCTACTTGTTCGTCATCTTCGTCCGATTCTGAAGAAGAGGGCTTTTTCTTGGGGCAGCCCATCCCACAGCCCAGACCCCAAAGACACTACTATACCGATGACCTTTCTAGCTGTAAAGCTGGCATGTTTTCCCTTCCTCACGACCAATGGACAAAGTCCAAAAAGAAAAAAGGCCGTAAAGGGAAAAACTGCATAATTTCTTAGGCTGTACTGTCTTGGTATTTGTGTAATGCCAACACTCTCAATTCTCCTTTGTGTACTGTTAAACTTGCAATACAAGTCCGCTTGCTAAGCCTTGTAATGTCCAGTTTACAAAGCCAGTCATTTAAGACAAACCACGTCTCTTTGGCATTACAAACTGCTGGTCAAATTTTAGAAAAGCGTATATATAAAAAACCCAATCTAAACCATGTTTATTTAACAGCTACGGAATCGTGTATATACTGTAGAACAGAAAGGAGGACTAAAATGAAACGGAAAGACTAAATGGCTATTTTTGTATCCTTAAGATGCTTTTTACTGAAATCGTATAAGTCTGTAACTATTCACAGCTGGTGTAGGTCTGTTTTTATCTCAGTGCCGGTTAACAAAACGACAAACTGCCTGTGACTCAAGCTCTTCGAATGCTGTTGGTAACATGAGTTGTGTTGGGCGCTATATTTGTGGGTCATTGTACTTCAAGCAAATCAGTGTAACTTGCATAAATGTACAAACTGGAATATAAAAACCAAACAGGTGATGGCAGTAATAAAATATCTAAATATATGTGTATGTATGAATCATGATGTTTGTTTTATCTTCTCCAAAACACAATAGACACAACATAAGGTACATCATCAATGCCAAATAACCGAAACACAACAAATTTTCTGGTGCAATGCTATATATTTTTTTTTAAAGATGAATAAACTAAGAATATAGAGATTGAAACTCAAGAGCAGGATTATGTAATTACGTGATTTATGGATCACTCATCTTAGTTGGATATCATTTGGTGAACACGTGTCAAAAGTAGATTTCATTGTGTGTTTTTAAGTTAATGTCATCAATGATTGTACACCATTAAATAGATAGGTTCAACTCCTTGATCTGGTCTTTTTTTCCTGAGAAACACATTAATTAAGCTTTTAAAGTCCCATTTTGATCACATTTTGATGTGACAAGCGATATTGGAGCTGAAGATGTTACAAGGTGAATGTGGCACAGAGAGATTCAGTACAAACAATGAAATACCAGATCAGAATTTTAGCTAAAATGTTTATTTGGTCATTTATTCTTTTTTTTCCTATTCCTATTTAACCCCTTTACAGCTACATTACACTTAATTTTCATCCTATCCCCCAAATTCTTTAGCAATTTATTTCCCCCAAGTAAAGAACTATGTACAACAATAAAACACTCTCGAACCAAAAATGCAGTACAAAATGAATCTCGTTGGAATATTTTCGGCTTCATTTGAGAAGTAAAGTGATAGAAGTCTTCATTGTCACTGTCAGAGCTGAATATTGTTTGGCTTAAGACGAGCTTTCTGGCTGCTCCAGTATCTCATCTAGCTCTGATATAAAGCCCTTCAGGGCATCGAGGCAGTGCTGTTTGATTTCCTGCAGGTTTTTAGCCAGAGGAGCTTCCAGGAGATTTTCCAAAGCAGGCTCTTTGTCGATGAGCATCTTCACCACTGTGCGGAAAGTTTCACAGTCCTGCTTGTAATCCTGCAATAAAACAAAAAATACAACTAGTAATTAAGGGTTTCTTTAATTAACAATATAGAACGATAACAATCAAGACATTACACATATATATATATATATATATATATATAAAATATTTTATTATTTAACTAATACATATTTGCCCTTTTCTCTTTGTTTTGTTGCTATCTTATGGGCTCCAGATGACCCAAGCTTTACATTGACGAGTTCTTCATCCCAAATGTGGATGAAGGTGGACAGGATTTCATGTCTGCCATGGACACCAGTAAAAATAAAAAATCATTAAAAAAACAAATTAAAAAAAGTTCAGCGCACTGTCTTGTGGGGTCCACATGACCCCACTCCCAACATCAACATACCTAAGATAGCACAAGGATTAACACATTTACTGACCTCAAGGAGGAATTTTTTCATAGCATAGACACAACCGGTGGTCTGCCTTCTGACAGTAATACGATATATATTGCAATACATGTCTCGTGATACATATCGCGATATATGTCTCAAGACTGTACCAGAACAATTTTTCACTTTTTTTTAAGAGTATGACTTAGAAAAAAATGAAGTTACAGTAAGTAATGTGTACTAAGTAGTACATGTCTCATAACAACAACAACTGCGAGGCTGACTGAACCAATGAGACTGAACATTTAACACAAGCTGGTTCTCATGAGATCTTGTTGTTATTTTGGTCGCGGTGTAGAGCTATTCAAAATGTGCTGTGCTGCCAATTAGTGGTCAGGGGTTAAGGCGAAAAACAAAAGCTAGACATTGAAGGATGCTCACAAATAATTAATTTAATATTGTCTTGTCAGCATTTTAAATCGATACAAGTATCGGCAAATGAAATATTCCAATATATCACTGAATTGATGTTTTTCTACTGTCTGCAAACATCTATTGGATGTCAAAGATCAATGTATTCCATGAAATAGGTGTGTGATGAGGGCCTGCCCAATGAGAAAAGACGCATGAGGTGTAAAGAGCACACAAGTGGTACTTTCGGGTACTTTTACCACAACTGCTGAAGAAAAAAGAAAAAAAAAGAAAAAGCCTTCCCATCACTCTCAGATTTTACTGCCGACCCGAAACGACTGTTAAGTTCTTTACTGGAGTTCCAGGTGCGAGCTTGCAACATCTTTATCACCTGAGGATGAGGAGCTTAATGTGGGGCTTCTCATTAAAGCTGCTGCACGGTTTGGAGCTACACCAGCAGGTCAAGGAGCAGCATCAGAAACCAGATCCTCCACCTTTACCCTCTAATTCGTCACAGCAAACTCTGCATCAAGTCATCAACATAGAATATTAATCATCCATTCAGAACTACAAACTGAAGACAACTTACAATTTCACAAACACCACACTTTCAAATAACAAATATTATAAATATTGGTTTAAAATAAACACTTGGGCTACAGCGAAACAGTTACAGATGCAGTTAAATCTCTTCTTCTAAGGATTTTCTGGACTGAAACACAAAGCTGCACAGATGATTTTAATCTTTTAATGAATGTTTGGTACCTGTAACTGTTGTTACAGTTATATTCAGGTATCTTGGGGAGCAGGAACTGTCTTGTCTTCATAAGAAAAGGGTCATTATTCTTCCTTTTATGTCATTTTTCTTTGAATTCAAACTGTAAAAAAAAAGAAACTCACAAAAATAACATTCAAAAGTCTAAAAAAATTCTAAACTTGGCCTGAGATTAATGTGCTGCAATGCTTCCCATGTTCTAAAATCCAAAAGAATGCCAATAAAAAAGGCATCCAGCTAAACTGGGAGCTAAATTGGGAGCCGGAATGGCCAAATTACCAGGACCATGCATGGAATACAATAGAAAATCTATCATTCCAGCCAAATGGCTCAGACAGTGCAAATTCTTCGTCCGGTTTGAACCCTACCCAGAAATTCTATAGCTTTTTTACCAAAAGAACAATAGAGAAAGAGAAAAAAAAGATTTGGCTAAAACTTAGTGAATGTTTCCAAAACCTTAGAAAAGGGTCAGCCGGTCAGGACTTTAAACACATGAAAAGGTCAGGACACAAAAACAGTATGACATTAAGACTGGAACAAAAACAGGTGAGGTCTCAGGAGAACCATTGACTTTGTTTATAAGTGAAAGAAAGTCCTAAAAATAAAAGGCTCCTGGCTGTAGGATGAAGCAAAAATAAGATTGAGCGTGTTTGGAGAAGAGGATGACATCACATGTTGCTGCCATCTCAACTTTACCGTGTAGCCGCCACAAAAAAAAAAAAAAGACCACATTTATACACAAAAAGGTCAAGATATATGATCTAACACAAAATAGATCTGTATTTTTTTTTTTACATAAAATCTTAAAAGTCTTCACACACACAAAAAAACCCACAATTATCTTAATGATTTGGGTCAACGAACGTTGAAGGAACAAAAACTTTACTCAGTGTTGTCTTATACTTTTTAAATGAAACAGTGGAACACTAATGCTGCTCACCGTCACAGAAACACAATAGAAACTGTGCACACATGCAGTGACGGAGACTCGTCAGGAGGAGTTCAGAAATATCCCAGACTGTGGCAGACGCTTTCATGTCTGCGGATCAAGTTGAGCGAATTGCGGCCGCGCGTAATGATAGTTTTGACCGTAACCATAAGGAGGGGGAGACGCTCACGATACGTGTGGCCAGCTGAGTTTCAAGGTTAGCCCCAGCTCGCCAACAGTCGACATCTCCTCTGTGATTGTGTCAGCCACCTATTGTACAAGTATTCCTACTTAAAAGGGTGAGAGAAGTCTGTAATTTTCATCATAGGTTTACCTCAACTATAAGGGACAAAATTAGAAAAAAAAAAATCAGAAAATCACATTCTCTGATTTTTAAAGAACGTATTTGCAAATTATGCTGGAAAATAGATTTTTGGTCAATAACAACAAGATTTCTGTTTCTCACAGACCTGTAACTTCTGTAAGAGGATCCTCTGTCCTCCACTCGTTACCTGTATTAATGACACCTGTTTGAACTCGTTATCTCTATCAAAGACACCTGTTCACAACCTCAAACAGTCACACTCCAAACTATGCTACTACCAAAGTAACTAAGACTATCATCAGTAACACTCTATAAATCCT
>NC_050517.1:13951521-13978352 GCF_002922805.2 Oryzias melastigma
AAATGGAAGTCATACAAGACCACTGATAATCTGTCTCAATCATGGGGTAAAAATGATCACAAGAACGGTGAGCAAAAACCCCAGAACCACACGGGGAACCCCTCTTTTCCACTGAGCGGCTCGGACCAATCCAGTCCCCTCTTGGCCGGTTTAGAAAGGTCCAGGCATTTCAAGTGAGCGTTTCCATTGAGCGGTGGACCATCAAATACTGACTACGTAGTTTTGACATAGCTGTGTCAAAACTGCGTGAGCACAGTGAAAGAGAAGCTTCATCAGCTGATTCAGAAACGGAGAGAAAATTAAAAAGATAACAGTGGATGATAATTATAATCCGGAGCTGTGCTGCAGAACAGTCTATTGTTCTCTCTTCATGTTGATCCATACTACAATGTTCTTCAATAAAAGTTCACAAAGCATGATCTGAAGTGTTTTTGATGAGTATGGATTGGTAAGGACATTCATCTTCTTACAGGAAGAGGGAGAACTTGCACATTTGGTGGCTGACTAAATAGGTTTTCACGCCACTTAATTTTTAAAGAATCCTCTCACTCTAACTTAAGCAAATTGTTTTCCACTAAAGTGAGAAGTTGACTGCTGCAGTTTACAGCTCTCCAGTGGATCTTACAGTTTTCTTTTTAAATAAAGCCATTTATAGCATAAAAAAAGCATTCTAATTTGGCATGTAACCATTTTCTTTTTTTTTGCTTTTTCTAAACTGCATCTTTTTTTCTCAATGGTTTTCAATAAACTATTCTGTACATTTAAAAGGCTGCTTCTGTGCGGAAATGACTTTTCTTTTCCACTTTGATTTAAAATATAAAATAACCCTCCCTTAAATTGTGAAAAATAAAGGCTTACAGTGAGGTTCTCTGCTTGGAATGGGAGCGATAAGTTGATCTCTAGGCCTGATATAGTGCAGCGGCCACACAAGACGCACCCTCTGGAGAAACGGCAACACAGAGGGCCTTGAAGAGGAGCCTCGAAACGCCGGCTTTTACTCAAATCGGAAGTTTGCGGAGGTCCAAATTGTGAACATGCCAACAGGAACGAGCAATGGAATTCCAGGTGGGGGGCTTACGAGTGAGGTTGTACACGAGGAGGCTCTGATGCAAGCAGGGAGTCTGCATAATAAGGGAAGTAGGGTAATGACTTGAGAGCTGGTACACATTAGGGGATATTAAAAGAGCCGTTTTAATCACTCAGTGCTGAGGCTAAGAGCTGAAATGGATATGTTTCATTTGCACTGATTGAGATGATAAATAGACCTCTTTGGAAACCATTGCCAGGCATTCAGCAATATTTCAGTAACTCTTTATGCAGCTCTGTTGTTATTTAAAGACCCACTACATAGAAAACTTGTTTGTGAGGCATAATTTTGATGATGGACATTTATGAAGACAAAATCGCACTTCTGAGTAATTCTTTACTCAAATCGTAGTAAATCAGGAGCAGATGAAAGCATTCAGTTTGAAAAAGAGCTTAATTGTGACATAGAAAATACGCTAGGCGGGTCACAAGCTCCTTGCTCGGCTCTGAGTGGAGAGAGAAACGGTTCTAATAGACAACAGATTTTTGGATTTTGAATAAAAACTGAATAATCTTAATTACAAGACGACTGGCAATGCTTTAACAAAAGACCAAAGATGAACAGAGTGGGACTTTAATGTGCTTATATCATGCAACAATTTACTTTTTCCAGCTTTTAAGTGCATTTTAATGTTAATTCTTCACTAAAAGCAATATTTTGCTCCACTTTGAATGTATTTTCCGATTTTGAATTAATGGTGAGCTAAGTGAGCAAGGAGAAAGAGTTAACAAGTAGAAATAGTTAATAAAAAAAAAAGATTAATTTGTCGTCCACAAACAGCAATAAAACTATCAATAAGTGTCAGAATAGACAATAAAAAGTTAAATGTACAAATGAAGCAGATGAAATAAAAAAAAGAAGTAAAAACACTAAGAAACTTTTCCAGGAAAGGTTTACTGTACACTAACTCGCTCCTGGAGCTCAACCAAAACAACATTTTGCCCTTCAGTGGTCCTGCTCTGCCCCCTACCAGATCTACCCCGTCCACAAAACCACCACACTTCTCGTTTGTGAGGCAGATGTTACAGTAAAGACGCACAAGTCAGGGTTTGTGCCACCTCACAGACATCTCCGCTCCAGGGAGGAGCTAGGAATGGCAGTGCAAGAGCAAATGGCAAAAGATGCACCACGCCGTGGGTGGGCCCCGCCCTGCGTCCTGCGGGGCAATTCCTGCCCCGCTTTGACGGGAACAGATAAGTGGTACTCTGATGCAACTGCAAATAGCAAGCCACAGAACTGCTCAACCTGAGGAGAGGAGGGCTGTTCAACCGAATCTCCTCTAGAACCTTTTGTTTTAGTGCTTTTTATGTGTTTTACCTTGGTCAAATAAGTTGAAGTCAAAAGTTTAAACCTTTTTAAAGAATTTACCTTTTTTTTTAAACACAGAATAACTTCAATGTTTGAAAGTTTTTAGTTTGTATCTTACTTAACATTAAAGCGCGTCTAAAACCACAAAGGAACCAAGACTTTATCTTGTCCGTCTTAAACGTCTTCATGGACTTGGTAATAACAGAAGTGAAAGCAGGCAGATAGTAAGGTCATGTTAGGACATCAGCAGCAAAAGGTCACCGGGATTCATAAAGTCAGGTCATTTCAGAGAACAAATCATCCCACCTTCTCAATTTCCACTGCTTTTGCCTTAATGGCCTCCAAGCGGCGAGCCTTTAAGTCCTCCTCTGGTGTCAATTCTGGCTCCGCGCTGGCAGCCGCCACCTCCTCTGACTCTGCTGCAGATGCTGGAGTTTGGTCCTGGCGGGCCAAAGGTGAAGGGTCAAAGCTGGGGTCGCCGGGTTTAGAAACTGACTCTGGTTTCAAAGTCTTTCAAATAGAGACAAGTCTGCTTTCTTACAGGTGCCGAGTTCTTGTTTGCATGTGTGTCTTGTTATGCATGCCAGCAATAAACAGACACAGGCCCCAATAAACAGTAAATCTTTCTGATTAGAAGCGCTTAACAACACAATGTCACACATGGCACTTTGTAATTAGAGAAACAAAAAGACCATTAAGTCATTCGATTAGTTCTTTTAATAAAAAAGGACGTTTTAGTACTTAAGAAGGGACTTTTTATACTTTTTCGGAAACATTTATTACTTTTCAGACACTATTACTTTTGAGAATATTTTTTTTTCTTTTGCAGTAACATTTCATACTTTTTTTCAGTCACTACTTTTCCAGTAGCTTGTCTTACTTTTGCAGTAAAATGTATTATTTCTGCTATTTTCAGAGTAGTTTTTCAGTAAAATGTTATAACTTTTAAAAACAACTTTTTATTGCTTTTGAATTAAATTCTCTTATTTTTGCAGAAACATACCTTTTGCAGTAACAATTGCTTTCTTAGTTACTTTATTAGCAACATTTCCAACCTTTCCTCTAACATTTCTGACTTTGGTAGTACATTTTGCTTTTTTTTTATTTGGCAGTGATATTTCTTACTTTGTAGTAATTTTTTTGTCTACTTTTCCCAGTAACATTGATAACTTTTTCAGTCTCTATTCAATCAATCAATACACTTTATTTATCCCACAGGGGGAAATTCATTCTTCTTCATTCTTATCTTTTTAGTAAAATTTCTTACTTTTTAAAGTTATTTTTTAAGTTACATTTTTTACTTAATTGGTAACATTTATACAAACCCCCTAATGGTACATTGAAACGAAACAAACAGAAAAAACAGTACAAAATACCATTACTTTTTTTATGTACCTTTACAGGTTCCGTATATATATATTACTTTTGCTGTAACCTTCTTTTTCTCAATTTTACTGCAACTTGTTTTAACTTTTGCTGTAACTTTCTCTATATTTGCTGTAACTTCATCTACATTTGTTATAGCTCTTTACATTTGCTGTAACTTTCTCTTCATTCGCAGTAACTTTCTTTAAATTTGATGTAACGTTGTTTACATTTGTTGTACCTTTCTTTACATTTGCTTTAACTTTCTCTACAATTGCAGTAACTTTCTTCATTTGCTGTAACTTACTTTACCTTTGCTGTAACTTTCTTAAAATTTAATGCAACTTTCTTTAAATCTGCTGTAACTTTTGTCTCTTTTATAGAACATGTTTTTTTTTTACTCTTTCAGAAACATTTATTACATTAAGAACTACATTTTTCACTTCAAAACAACCGTTTTCTGTGATTGAAGTTCATGTTTACCTTTGAAGAACTGGAAGGAGAATCTTTAACGGAGCTACTGGAAGATTGGCTGGTCCCCGAACTGGACTTATCTATAGAAAAAATATTACGAAAGTAAAGTTAGTCACAAAAAAAAATAAAGAAATTGTACCCTGACAAAAAATACAAGATTTTAATTAAAACTCTATTCTTGGTAGTTGAAAGGTCATTTCCTGAAAGACATTTAGATGGTAACGTTTTCGTCCCCTAGACTTTTTTAATTTGAAATAGTAAGAAATACAAATAAGTGATTCCAACACCATCATTCACACGGCTAAAAGCTTCTAAAGATCCCAATACAAAGTTAGAGAAATACCAGAGCAAACATGATTCTGGAGACTTCATTAAGTCTGTGTATTTACTACCTTCTCACCAAAGTAAGGGTCAGGTTCTGAATGCAAAACCAAACCACCCCAATAAACCAAGGGGATCCTTTTCCCAGCCTCTAAAAGAGTGAGGTGTTGGTGTAATTACCAAGCTAACATGTTACAGCAAACCATGACGGTTCACATCACACACCTCCTCCTCAAACAGATGTTTCACCTGGAGTGCCTTTGTTTAGCTCCAACACTTAAACTAATCCAAAGTGTGAGTCAAAAAAGTCTACATTAATACAACTGTGTTGTATATGACTACTTTACTTTACTACTACTTTACTTTAATCAAAAGTAGAAATAAAAAACAAATAAAAGGGTTCCAGATTGAAAGTAAACTGCTGAGGAATGACAGATGACAGTCTCTGTTTAGTGGAGCTCCACAGTGATCCTTACGCTTCTGCTGAGCCTGCTGGTGGCTGTAGCTTTTGTCGCTGTCAGGAGTGAAGCTTCTGCTTGCAGCAGGAGATGAGGGGGTCTCCTTCTTCACAGGAGAGCGTTCGCGGGTAATTACTAATGACTTATTAGCCCTAAAGTCGTCTCGGTCATCTCTGCAGGGAGAAGCAGATCTCAGTAAGAACACAATGGCATTTATAATGTATACAGATCGATTTTGACCGGGCTATTTGATTGGATAAAGGGGTACTGGGCTCCATGAGAGCTGCTATAAAGTACAACAGCTTGTGGATGTTTACTGTGTGGCTCAATGTATACGGTTTTTCCCTGTTTACCCCACTTATCAACGTTCTTTGGCTTTAAACAGTTTTAGCATGATTCCTATCATGTTTAGACAGTTTCTGTGGAACAATCTCACAGCAGAAGTGAGATTGAGATCTAAAGAGCAGCTTCGGCGGTTAGCACTAACCTGGGAGGATAGCTTTGTCGACCTCCTCTCTTTCGGAAAGGTTGACCTCTGCTGCTTTTCCTAAACACATATCAAAAGATAAGAACAAATAAATGATAAAGGAGGTTTTATTTCCCAATATATTTTAATAAAATCATTGTCAATCTGTAAAAGAAATGCAGCCATATTTAGACAGATAATAAAGTGGTAAAAATATGAATTAAGAAAAAATACTGAACAGTTTATCAAATATATATAGAGGACATAATGGAAATACGTGTAAACTAAATTTTACCCAGCATCTTTCCCTTAGGCTCAATGTTAATGTTTAAGGTTTTATCTTTATGCAATTAAAACGTTCTTTATATTTTAGCTTAAAGTTATTTGAAACAGTTTTAACACTATACCCTTGTTTTAGAATGAAATAAACAGGAATCGTTCCATTTCTGGATACTGAAAATCCCAAATTGTAGCTTTTCTGAATATGCGGTTCAGTATTTTACACTCATCAAAAATGAACAGCTGGTAAAGTGCATGACAAAAAATAAGCAAGCCATATTTAAAAGATGCAAAACTTTAAGTATTTCAGATTTAAAATGATTCACATCCTTGTGGGGTTTATAATTTCGATGACTACTATACATGAGGGGGTTTACTGAAGGAGGAGTGCTTTCTCTTGGAGTAGAGTGAAAGCTGGGGTCAGAGTGGTGTTTGAGTTGACAATAGTACCCTTTGTCTTTAGCCTGGCATGAATACTCAAAAAGTAGGAGGAACTGAACCCCTACACTGGCAACATAAAAGTAGCAAAAGAAGGAAAAAACGTATTTTTGTAACTCTTGAATTCTCTTAATGATATTTATTTTACCTAAAAATGCTTCATTCCTAATGTAAAGAAGTCAACTAATTTCCCAGGATGCATTTCTCTCCCCATTGTTTTTAATAAGGAGTTTTACATCTTTTGATAACTGTTTGATTTAAAATTTAATTACATATCTAATTATTTATAATATCCAATTAAATATTTTAAAATGTATATGTATTAAATACCATGGAAGTATCACAGTTGTTTAAAAAGTACAAAAGCAATCTTATCGGAGCAGAGCTCTGCCTCCATCTAGTGGTCAAAAGTTTTAATTACACACAATGTTCAACATTTTTTTAAAAGGGTCACCTCGACTGGATTTTAGGGTTGATGAAATATCAGACTAAAAAAGTGAGTCCATATTATCTTTACAAAAAAAGAAAGAAAAAAAACAGCAATAGATACCTTCTGGATGAAACAGTTTTCACATGCCTTTATTTAATAGACCAAATATATTTTTAAAACAACATTTAGGGCAGCTTGCCTACCTTGAGCTTAGCTGATGCCTCAAGTCATCTTTCCCATAACTTCTGTGGGAGTATGGGCCCTCCTACAAACACGAAACAATATAAATACAGCAGTTACATGAAGCTAAACTAACTGACTTATTCCTTAAATCCTTACAATTTGCTGCTGCGAGGAACTCCTCCCAAAACTGCCGTAGTAGGGTTTTTCATCAAAGTACTGCTCATCATTGGGCGGATAACCGTCCTCAGTGTAATATCCCTGTGTATCCTTGTAATATTGAGAACCGCCATACCACGAATGGTCATTAAACCCTCTGTCGTACTCCATGGCTGGTCGTGGTCCCAGGTTCCTCTTTTCCACGATATTGACCACTCGATGAACTGTCACCTGAAGCGAGAAATGTTGGTCCCAATTCAAGATTAACCGAAATTTGAACACACTTCTTTTGTTCAGAAAGCATCTGTGTTTAAAGTGCAACACAACAGGACAGTTGGAGGATGACTGCATTCTCAACCCCGATTTGAAAAACGCAAAAAACAAAAAAAAAAGGACGGGATGAGGAGGGGAGGTGTGGTTTGGATCTATGATTGACTGTGTCTTCAATATGGAGAGTGGTACCGAGCAAAGTGATGCCAGTTTTTCCACAGAACTTTCTGTGGAGGATGCACCATTTTTCCCCTCCACCGTCTCCACAGGGAGACGCTCACGGTCCAAACTAAAGAGGACCCCTGTCTGAGTGGTAAAATGACATAAGCATCATAAGCTAATAAAAGCTAACGTACTGAGCAAACAATCCCAAGTAAAATGTTCATTGCAAATCCATCACCAGGATGGAGTTCGCTGGATTTTATACCATTTGGACTTAAGTCCACGGAAAGTTGTGCACCTACGAGCCATGCTAAAGCTAACACGATAACGACCGACCACTACAGATTCAAAGATGGGCGGGGCTTTTATACTAGAGTAGGTGAAACTCCTGAAATGACGTTTGACTTAAGTCAGTTGACCAATCACAAAATCCAACTGTAATACCTCGTTTCAACCAGTAGGGGGCAGCACACAGACTGTGTTAGACTATAATTTCAGGAATAAACAATTTTATTTTAAATTGTCAAAAATGTGGCAAGGACCAGCAGACAGCACTTTTAAAGCCCCATTTATGGACGTCAACAGCAAAAAAAGTGAATTTACCTCATGGTTACCCTTTAAACATCTTTACTTTACCTCTCTTGTATCATGGGAGAAATGGTCCTCATACTGCTCTCTGATTGACCTTTGACCCCACTGATATGACACTAAAACACAATGGAAAGAAATATAATGAGTTCTCATCAGAATATGTAGAGAAATGTTCAAAAATATTTAGCAAAACTGTTAAATTATAGTAGGGAAAAAACAATTAAAAGTTAGTAGACACTTTCATAGCCAAAAACATGAAGTGATTGGTGTCGTTTTCTTTACTCCAGACCGACTGCCAGGTTACCCGTGTGTTGATAGAAACTTGCCTTCTTGACAGTCTTGACTTTGAGGCAGAGCTTGAATCTTTGCTGCTGGTTTTTGCTGACTTGAAGTGGGCTTCGGACTCACATCGCGGTGGGGAGTGACGCATGTCAGAGCGCCGGTCTGCTTCTTCCACAGTTCAAGCTTCGTCTGAGTTGCATCGAGTGACTGACCAAACAAGCGCTCTGTAGATATCGGCTCATCCAAATAAGCCACTCTGTCTCTTTCAGGAACATCCAGCAGGGTGAGTCACAGGTGTCTCTGTTCCACGACGGTGAAAGCCATTCCTCTTCCGAGGGAGAGAGCTGCACCGCGGGACATCCGGAGAATATAATCTGGGCGAGTCTGACCTCGTTCAGAAGGGGCTCTAGTGGGCTGCTGGTAGGTAGCTGTGCACCAAGATCTGCCAGGCACATTACCTGGTAGGTCTGGAGCATGATCACGGAGCTCAGAGCCCGGGCGGCTTGCGCTCGATACATTTTCTCCAGCTGACCACCAGAAAATTAGCAATGCTTCGATGGCAGCGTAGTCGGGCCGGTCACACCGTGGTTCTGGGACGGCACAAGATAGGCTGTCAGAGACGGCTCCGTATGTGGAAGATGGACCAGGCCTGCTTTCTCAGCACCTTCCAGGTTCAAGTACTGTCCGTAGCCGGGACTGGAAACATTCCTCAGAGAGTTTGGTCCATATTGACATAACAACATCACACAGATGATGCAGATTTGTTGGCTGAACATCCATGATATCAATCTCCTTTTGTACCACATCCCAAAGGTGATCTATTGGGTTGAGATCTGGTGACTGTGGAGGTCATTTGAGTCCATCAACCGGACCTTTCCATCCACAGAACTGCCGCTCATTGAATATTTTCTTTTTTTCTGATCACTCTCTGTAAACCCTAGAGATGATTGTGGGGGGAAAATCCCAGTAGATCAGCAGTTTCTGAAACACTAAGACCAGCCTGTCAGGGACCTGTCATACCATGTTCAAAGTCACTTCAATCCCCTTTTTTCTCCTTCTGATGCTCCGTTTGAACTGCAGCAGATCATCTTGACCACGTCTACATACCGAAATCATCAAGTTGCAGCATGTGATTGGCTGATAAGAAATTATATAATAACGTAGCCAGTTAGAGAGAGTGTGTGTTTATTTATTTATGTTTGATATGTTATTAAATTGGTAATATCCATATATATATTTTTATATATATTTTTTCCAATCAGCTTATTAATGTTTACCTAGACTGAGCTTGATATCATATTTTTGTTAACATTTTTGGTGCTTTTATTGCTTAAAAATAAATGTCTGGTTATAATTTAGAAAGGTAGAAGTCAACTTTAAGGTAAGCTGGTGCAACACAACCTACTGTTTCACATTAATATTGATTGGATGTCAATACTTTGCATAAGTACATAATAATTACCTAAGCAGCACAATAACAAAATGTACTTAGATGGTATTGCTTTAAATTAATACACATAAATGACTATTTATATTAAAAATCCATGTATTTACTTACTGTTGAATGTTGTGCGTCACTTCCTTTTATTAGTTTTCTTCAAAGATCCGTTGAGATCATTCCTATTAAAAGAAAAAAAAGAGAGAAAAGAAAAAAAAAAGAAAAGAAAAAGAGTTTGACAACATCGCTATTGCGCGTGTGCAATAGTTCAGCGTTTAACAGCGTTACAAACAACATTCCAGTACCGTCATACACTAAATTAATACATTATCCTTCATTTAAAAAAATACTAGAATGGCTTAAAATACATTAATGATATACATTCCGTAAATACGAAACGTTTTCTTTAAAACCAACGAACATTTCTAAGGGAAAAAACAACAATTAACAATGGCTGACTATCATGTTAGCTAACTCTGCAGAGCTAATGCTGCAGTATGTGAATACAATAAACAACCCTAAAAGCATGAGATCTTCGGAAGCTTAATTAGCATAGATGTTAGCAGAGTGAGCTAGCTCTAATAAGGTAAAATGTGGAAAAAGAAACCCACCAAGCAACGATGTCAATTATTCATGCCTCAAAGATCCCGTTGCACGTCAATCCGGACGAAAGTAGAAGTGTTTGTCAGTATAATAAATATATTTTGTTTTAAAGTAATTTTCCTTTGATTGCAAAAAATAAACAACACAGGAGAAATCCCTACATGCCTTTAGCTTATCTTCCCGTTTCTTCTTCTTCTTCGTTATTGGCGATAGGAAAAACAAGTGGAACAACAGCGCCCCCGTCTGGTTAAAGCCCGTCGTGCTTCACATATTGTTTGTTCACTTTTTTTGCATTTAAAGATAGCGTTATGACGAGCCGTGCATCTTCAAATATTTGTTACCACAAAAATATAAGTAATTTATTATTTAAAAAAAAAGATTAAATTCAATTAGATGACAATAAAACGAAATCAAATCAAATGAAAATCTCAAAAATAAAAATTAAATGAAACTCTTACAAAAGGTTACTCATTCTCCACATTGTTACTTACTAATATTACTGTTTTAAACAAATGATTTAGACTAAGCTTTGATCTTAGCCCAAATGTATTAATGGTAAAAATGTGTTTACTGGTGGAATAATAATTTCATTCTCCCATCTGTCGTCTCTCCTTGAATGTTTCCTTTAAAGAAAAATAAATCAAAATAATAGGCAAATGACAGAAACACCTAGCTTTATATGTAATTATTAAACAAAAAAATGTCTATTTTTTAGTAATATGATCAGCTTCTTTATATAAGTAGGCTATTTCTCAACCAGCTGATCAGAAGCAACTCAACACAAATGCAGAGGCCTGAATGTAAAATATGGGATTATGTACATATTATGTTTTTATATCACACACCAGTCAGTCGGTGTTGCATCTTTGTACCCAATAAAAGGACCATAAATAATATTTTTCTTTAATACTGAGACTTTATTTTCTGTGTCGCATGAAGGTTTTATTGCATCTCCATCATTGTGAACATTAGTAACATCATTGAGGGGATGTCTGCTGCCAGCTACCTGCAGATGACGGATCTGAGATTATATCCATGTATTGTTGTAAATCTGCAACAAGGAGAAACAGAGAAGAGCCATGGGTCCGGCAATTGTGCAGTCGTGACCCTGCAGTGATGTGGGGATGCAGAGACTCTGTCCCATGCAACAGAGGGAGACAAAGAGTCAGATTTGTGTTCAGAGTCTGTGACCACAAGGAGGACCCCCTTAATCATAACTGTCACCCCTCCAGAGTCCAGCAGGGACATGGATAGTGTCTAATCCTAGATCAACAAACTTCTCACACCTTTTCATAGAGCTTCCCCTCACAATACCCTCCATTTCAGGTTGCTGCTCTATTGAGCACTCTCCTTTGGGCTACAGGTAAAAAAAGTTATAAATGTGGTATAAAAACTCAATCTGTTTCCATTCAAAAAAATCTTATAATAAAATGACTTCAAGTTATGTGACAGTGAATCAAATGGCAGATAGAGGAGATTTCAGATTGTTCCAACCATTCTCTGGTTCCAGATTTTGTTGTAAACCAATGAAATGCAGTGTAAAATAATATTTTTTTCTATTGGCATCATCAGATAAAGCTGATTACAATCCTTTGACACAAATATCTGTTGGTTAAATGTGTTACTGTAGGGTAATTGTTTGAAAGTAGAAGCAACCACATCAAGCTACACATCTATTTTGGGCTAAGGCTGACCTCGTTCATTGGGACGTTTATATTGATCCCATATGCCAACAATGTCATAGTCTGAATCTTTGAGATTGGGTCAGAATTTCTGATGCTATAATTGGTGCCAAGAAAAATAGTGGACACGGATGAGGAGGAAATATGAAAACTAAGAACTTATACATACACCATCTGGTTTATCTACAGAAACTTCTATCACTAAAGACTAACCTAGGGTCATCTTTAAAGCTAAATTGCACTCCTCTAGCATGATGGATGTCCCAGTCTACTCTCAAAATCATGGAGGAAAAAACTGTTTTAAAATATTCTGCTTTAAAGAATTTGCATCCCAGGTAGTTACCAGGAGATATTCTAAATTCAAGATAATTTTAGACTCAATATTTCTGCTTTGCATATCGAGCTGCTATGGTCACGTTATTGAACACACAGAAACAATAGGCTTTACTGTGCATCCTGTGGTTCCACGGAGGTCTGGAGAAAAAAAAAAGTCGTAAAATGTCACACTCTTCTGCATTGTTTCACTAAGAATCCATAATAGTAAGCTTTCAATAAAACAAGTAGTTTATTAAAAGGAAGTCTCAAAGTTGAGTATCCTCACTGAACCAAGGCCTTGTCATTCTCCACCATCCCATCATAACAACTGTCCACCAGTTGCAGGGCAGACCCTACAGTCAGCTTATGGCACAGTGATAGATGTTCTAGAGAGATGGCAGCAAAGTTTTAAATATCTTTATCTGAAAAAGTTTTGACAGGAAGTAACACTAACAGGGTGGAAGTAAACATCGCCATACTGGAGAGTGAACTCTTTTAAAGTCTTTTAAAGTCACATACGGAGTCTGCTTCACTGCCTCCAGATATTCCTGACAGTTGGGTTGAGAAGAAGGAATGAACAATGCTTAGTGATATGAGATGCTTTTAGTTATTTATTTTATTTCAAAACTGTAAAAGAGGAAGGAATCCGGTGATCCTTCTAACAACTGACTTGTGAACCAAAAGATATGCATCCACCGCAGAGACGTAGCAATCTGCAAGAATGTTTCTGACCAACGCTCTGATACTTCAATCTAACATGTTGGACAGAAATACAAAATGAAAAGTCAGTCAACATCGATTTTTCATTTCTTTTTTTTTTTTTTTAGCCATTTCTAATATGGAGAACCACATAGAGCCGATCTAATACATGAAACAGGTATAATAACTCTTTAATATAATATTAAATAAAATACTTTTTCTTAATTTAATTGAAAAAACATTTATTAAATAATCATATTTTAAAATATGTAATACAATATTAAACTTTAACTAATACACTTCCATTATAAGTTTATCAACAATAGTAGAGACAATAGAAAAAAAGAACAAACAAGATACGATAACAATAAACTTCGATTATTATTCCAGACTTTCTCTTAAATTCCAACTGAGAAAAATATTAAAGATCACGCTTCAAGACAGAAGTACAATAATTTATTTCATTGCCAACAAACAATTTAAATGTTTTTTTGAATAGCTAACAAAAAACACGCTACTTTAAATTAGTGTTTCACTTTTATTTGTCCGTAGTGCAACATCAAAGCTGTTTTTAAATTCCTGCCGCAAAAGTAATTGTTATTTTCTTAATCTAGTTGTTAAATTAGATTTAAAATAGGCTAATTAAATAAAGTAATACAATTGCTTTAGGTAACATAATCAATATTACTACTCGCGGGGTTACATTAGAGTAAGTGGTTGTGTAAATTGATTTTATTTGGATAGAAAATAGCGTGTTTTCTTTTGACAGACAGTATACTACCTGCAAATGTTAATGTTTAACTTAATAAGATACTTATATGCAAGAATTTATTATATTTGAGCCTAATATCTCTCAACTGTGACTCACAATACTATCCAAATATTTGCAAATTTTGTTTAAGCTTGAACATTCAAAATTAATGATCATAAATATTATTTACGGATGATAAACGGGTAAAGTACTTTCTAATAGGTAGCACAATATATCCACTACATAGTGTTTATTCCTTTAGTGAATGTTATTTAAAGTGCAATGGTGAGCGTTTCGCGGCTGTTGTCACGTTTGTAGTTGTTGTGATTACAGTAAACGCTATTGGCTAAATTCGTGTCACGTGACCGCGCCTCGACATTAGTTTCCACGACAGCTGAGTAGATGCTAAATGCTCCCTTTCCCCTGCTAATAAGCTATCGTTTTCAACTCCTCTGAGAACAGATATTGTATAATGGGAGACAAGAAGAGTCCCACAAGGTAAACCCTTCACTGGTATGTTCGAATAACGACTTAAACGGGCCATTTGTTTGACAGAAAGCAGTCAATGGATGAAGCTGTTACTGGAGTGTTCATGGCGGCAGGCTGCAGAGAAGGAAGGCTGCTCGCGTGAACTAACGGCTCAGTCATTGACCTGGTTCGGGAAGAAAATGCCTTCTCGACTCTGTTTTGGGTTTTGAATTCTGCTTGTGGCTGTGGAGTGAAAACGGCGCTTTTTATTTCAAAGTTGCCCGTGTTCGCTGGTTTGTTTTTGTCTGAAGGCCGAAGCGGCAGTCCAAGCCTTTTGCAGACGATGGGTTCTGGGACTGCAGCGTGTGTACGTTCAAGAACAGCGCTGAGGCGTTCAAGTGCATGATGTGTGATGTCAGAAAGGGCACGTCCACTAGGTAAGTGCAGACACTTCATTCAAACCATTATGCTCACCACATATCATGTCGATTTTCTTCCACCAATTATTTTTTTCTGTTAATATTACTCGAGTTTAATCAAAATCTGCACGTTAACATTATCTAGAGTTTGATGGAGTAAGCACAAACTAAAAAAAACAATGCAATTTTGTAGTATTTAAACGCAACACAATAGTTAACTCCATTAAAATTGCAAAAAAGTTAGGATTTAATGAAAAACAATGGAAATGCAGTACCTTTTACAGCAAATTGGAAAACCCTCTTTATAGAAAATAAATTATAATCCAGAAAAACTATGATTAAAGCCACTTTCCATTACAGCTTCTGTGTTTTCTTACTATTAAAAGTTTTTACACTAATCATGAACGGTAATAATAACTGTATTTGATTGTTGAAAGATAGGTTTTGCTGGTTTTAGGATGCCAATAAATCAACGTAACCCCTAGAAATGTTGATTTAAAGGTATCAGAAGACTAAAAACATCCTCTACACTTGGCTCTTCCCTCTGCCCGGGGCAGAACTTACAGAACTCACTTCCATCTGACGTTAGGAATATAGACTGCCTTTCTAGGTCTAAAACAAAGTGACAACTTCTTCTCTTGTGTTGAAAAAAGCATTTTTAAAAGGACTAAATTTAACAGCACAGCTCAAACAACAAGGATCAAGAGATAGTTTCTCTTTGAGTTGGTGAGTTTTAGAAAACTGTAGCAATAAATAATCAAAATACAGCTAGAAGCACATTATGTACTTATTTAATTATTTTTACAGCAACTAAACATCTTTTCTTCTTACCAGAACACTGTTACTAGCCACAGGTTATTTATTATCTTTAATGAACTGGTAAAAGTTCTGAAAACACACCTGCCAAGCACATCAAATAACAGCTTTGAGTGAAGTTTTTAAAGTTTAATTTAATTTGTCCAACGTCTGCTATGTCACACTAACAGCAATAGGATTGGATACATCAGATGAACTTCACAACTATTAATAAAAAATAGTAAAAAAAAACAAGTGTATACTTTTGTCTTTTTATTTTTGTTACATTATGAGACAGGACCTGAGTAACTTGATGTTAGTTCAGTCTGTGATGATGCTTTTATTGCATGTAAAATTAAATGTTTTTATTTTTTTAGTTTACTAGTAATGTAAATTTTCTGCAACTGGACAGCATCATTCTTCATTTTCAGCCCCAGCAAATGCAGTAGGGATCAGCTGTAACATTAATTTAGAAACTTTTTCATATTTCATATTGACATTTGGCGGAACAGAAAGTAAGTCTGAGTATAATCTGAACCTGTTCGGTTATTATTCAATAAACTGAACTTATCAATCAATCTTTATTTTTTTTAAATCACACACACACAATGCATTCAGGCAGGAATAAATTACTAGAATTATAAAAGAGATGTAAGGCTTGGTTCTGTTGTGAGGAAGCAATGGATCAGGAATCTCTTAAACCGGCTGCAGATCAGTCACAGAACATCACCAACCACCCACCTGAACCAGATAGTAACAGGTCCACTCCACAGCTGAGAGGCTGCATGCTGGACCCAACCCGCTCCAACTAGAGCGAGACCCGCGACAATAAACACCAAAAAAAACAGCAAATAGCGGTACAAAAAATCCCTATGTGGAAACATAACTTTATAAATGTCAGACCAAAAAAAAAAACAGCTGTGCTGTCATAACCTTTTGCTTCACGCTCTTTCCCCTCATGCACGTGCAAAGTTCCACCCACAAACATGCGCTAAAATCATCACAGCTGTCATCTCAATGGTTCCAAAACACAGGAGTTATTAATATTATTATTTGTTAATAGGAATTATTTTTCATTTCACCACTGCAACCTTTTTTTTCCTATAGTGCGCATGAACTAAAATCACCCAGTCATTGAGGCTGACGCAGAAAGTAATGTGCCTTGTGTGAAACTATAACGCTTTTTTAGAAAAACAAACAAACAAACAAAAAAAAACGCAGTATTTATATGGGTGGGCTTGGTCACAGCACTGCGTGAATGGCTCCTTTCCTTGTGACGCTTTGGAAGAACAAAGATCATTGTGAGAAGAGATTATTACTCTTTTCAAATCTGAAAAATATAAACTAATTTAACAAATTAAGTGCTTATTATTGCCACACTGCCCTAGACTGCCGACCCCTAATTTAGACAAACGTGAGATTCAGGGTCAATCTTCGTTCGTATATCAGTAATGCTGGGGCTGTAAAGGTAAGATTTAGAAGCTTAAGCCACAGTTCCTGCTATTCTTTACATGTTTTCTATCTTCAGAAGTGTACATGATCATGCTCAGTGTGGGTTGTGTAACAAATCAAAACAGAGTACAGTGAGGTAAAGGTTAATCACCGGGTTGTACACTATCCCAGCACCAAAGGTTATAAAAGGATTGTTCATTCAGGAAAATATCTTTCATGGAAGTCATGTTCTTAACTCCGTTCATATCTAAAAATCTACACGTTTGTCCCCATTCTTTCAGTCCAAGCACTTTTGATCTATTGTAAAAGCGTTCCCAGTGGACTTTTAATTATAATTATGCCCTTTATAGTCAAAATAAATAAATCTGTCATTTTCTAGGACATAGTTTCTGCAGAGTTCATAAGAAATTCACCTCTGTGTTGTGGGTGAGACTGTTGGCACAGAGTAAGCCTGACATCCATCTATTTACACTCTCCCACTAGCTTACAGCCCCTCACAACCCCATCCGAACATTACCAGTGCAACAAAAATGGCGAGCAATATCAGCGCTGTCCAGGTGTACAGTTTTGATCCAAATGCCACCTCAGACGAGGAAAGCAAAGACGTTAATAGATCCGTCTGTCTGCAAGTGGATGTGTCAGAATGGAGCCAAGCAGGGAGCTTGTGGCCCCCCAGCATATTTTCTAAGTTCAACTACATTCTTTTTAAAACAGCATTTTTTCATCTGGTACTGATTCACAACACCATGAATAAATAAATATAAAAAAAGATAACTTTAAGCCTAATGTTCTTTATACATGTCCTCCATCATCAGAAAAAGGCAGATTTTTATTGGAGTGGGTCTTTTAAAGCAGCAGTTTCTTTTAAAAAATTCAACCTATATTACAAATTGTATGCCAAGTGGCTGCACTTATGTTAATAGTTTGTTTTATTGTAGGGTAAGACAGATGTGTTTTTTTTGCACACTTGTATTATAAAAAAAAATAAATAAATAAAATAAGTGGGCTTAAATGTTTAGACGACTTTGAATGGGCAAATAGCCTGCTCATTATGAGTGAAACTTACAAAGTGGCCTATGAAAATGAACAATTTGTTTTTTGGTGTTTTTCAGAAAACCACGACCTGTTTCTCAATTAGTTGCACAACAAGTGAATCAACAGTTTGCATCACCAACGCATCCCAAAAAGGAGAAGAAAGACAAATCCGAGGACAAAAGTGATAAAGATCCCACAATGAAAAAGAAGAGCTACAAAAAAACAAGGTACTAACTTGACTCTCCATTTTTTTTTTTTAATCAAAAAAGTTTTATGCATTTGTTTCAAAAACTTTTTAACCCTTCCTTGTGTCTGTATTCTGACCAGACCTCGGTTAAAAAACGTGGACAGGAGCAGCGCCCAGCACCTTGAGGTCACGGTTGGAGACTTGACAGTCATTATCACAGACTTTAAGGAGAAACCCAAGCCCACGTCGACATCGGCGAGCGCCGTCCCGGCGGACCAGCAGAGTCAAAGCGGCTCCAGTTCTGATAACACTGAGCGAGGGATCTCTAGGTGCTCCTCGCCGCGTGGGGAAGGCTCGTCTGTCAACGGAGAGGCTCACTGACCCTCAGAGGGCCAGCCGGCACAAGACATTTTACTTTCATTTCAACAGCCTCAACCAGGGATTAAACTTTAAAAAAAGGACATTTTTAAATAATATTGCTATAAATAACAGCGTTCACTTCCATTTTGGGTTGTATTTTTCTACTGCTTTGCTGTTGATGGTTAATAAGTCAGTGTATTGAACTACAAACGGAACAAAAGCATTAAACTTTTCGGTGCTTAATCTGAGCAATAACATCCTTTTCTGGATATTTTTGCTTCATAGAATAAATGATGGATTATGAAAGAGTCAAAAAAGAGGACATTTCTGAATACCTTTTTTTGTGGTCATTTTTTGCACTTGATGGCATCTCTTGTTCACATTAGCAATTTGTAGCATCAGTTCTATTCTACCAGTATAATGCTAACTGGCCTTTCCAGCTCTCATTTTGTGCCATTGGATGCAATAACTGTTTTAACATTTGAGAAAATGTATTAAACCATTATACTAAGTATGCTTTGCTTTAAACCCGATAAGAGTTGAGCATGATTTATTTCCATAGAATGGTTTATATTGTGAAATAATGAATAAAACTTGTAAATAAATGGGAGTTTTAAGTGGTTCATGTTTAATGTTCAGTTTGTCACTTAGAAGTCTAAACTGGGAAAAAGTTTGGGGGAGAAACTTGCATGTTATTAACAAAGTTTTGCATTCTCGTAAAGCCCCCCTATTTCAGGTCAAGACTGGGGATGTGTGGTCCAGATCCATAAGCTACTAATGATTAAATATTTGTTCACTGATCTGTGCTATAAATGCAGTTTCTGTGATTCAAATAATTTCAATCGTTTTTATGCTTGAAAATTTTGAGAATTTAGTGATTAATTTCATTAAATTTCAATCCCCTGCAAACTCGATTGAGCGTGTGCCTTTTACTAGCTCAGGTTCTACCAAGGTAATGCTTTATTAAAATGTTTTTATACATTCCAGACAAAATTATTATATGTAATTACTTTACATTCCATTTCATGTTAGTCTATTGTTTATTTAGTGTTGGGATCCGACATAAAGCCATTCTGAAAAAGCAGAAGGTGAGTAGGCAGTAATTTGGAGGGTGGTCATAATCTTGTGTTAGTTTATCTGTGGTTGCTAATAAAGTCCAATAGGAGTTAATTGTTTTATGTTTTGGTCTGACTGCTAAAATGGCAAATCTAATATTTCAGCTCCAGAAGTTTTTTTTTTTTTTTTAATTTGGACTTCTTAAATTAAAATGTGAAGACCAAAGCTGGACCATATGGACTTAAAGCTTCAAAATTTAAAATAAAAAAAGACTTGATTTAAAAGTCATGCATTAGTTGGAAAAGGCCTCTGCTCTTTTCTTTAGCATCCGTACATTTTATAGTCTTACTTGGCCACATATCCTACTATGTGTATTGATTGAAGGCTGATTGAGATATGAAGCACAATTAGTTGTTGGCAAACATTTTAGGACTATAAATCATCAGCTACAAACCTCACCACATGTCAGTTGTGACAAGCACTTTCATTATCAAACATTACCAACGTTCTGGTGTTATTGCATGGCTCAATTGTGAGAGGAGCTCTCGATGCTCAGAAAGCTTCACATTGGATTGGAAAACTTTGGAAAACAGGGGAGTTTGTGTGTGACAAACTGGATGGACTAAATGTGCTTAGATATGGGTTTGTCTATTGTTTCCTTTCTTCGTGGGTGTGCATGACAAGAGTGTTTTTGATCCAACACTAAAGCACCAGTCTGCTCTTAAAAAGCTTTTTTTTAAAAAGGTAAATCTTGAGAGAAGCTTGTTTATCCTTTTCATAAACTAGTTTTCATATAGTTTTATTATTTAACCAACAAGCTTTCAAAATCTAGACCTGCTCTGACATGTAGGACATTCAGACAATTTTTTTAAATAAAGATTTATTGCTTGACAGTTATTGTGGTTTACTTTGTATACTGTCATTACAGCATCAGGTAAACCGACTTTATGTTGTAATTCCTCAGAACAGTAAAACATTTTCCAGTTAGACATTCGTCACCGAACTGCTTTAGAAAAGATGACAGTGCAAAAGCACAGACATGCCCTCCTCTAAGCTCCTATGCTTCCAATCATACGTCTTCCGCCTGCTGCAACTGTATAATACAATCAGAAAGAATGGAAAATAGGTTGCTGCAAGGTGGAGGTAGTATGATGGTATGGGGCAGCATCCATCTCACTGATTAAACAAGGCTTGTCATCATTGGCATATATATCAATGAAAAGATAAAATTCTGCAGCTGCTGGCAATTTCAAGGGTTGAACTTTTACCTTCTAAATGATAACACTTGTTCCCACAAAAACAAATACATTAAGTTCATTTATTTATTTATGTATATGATAACCACAATGTTTTGGGATGCAAATTTAAAATGATCAATCTGCATTTCAACTCGTGTATTTATTTTTTAACGTAAGTTAAAAGAGTGGCAGTTTATTCAGGGTGTAAAAATGAGTGGGTGGGGTGGAAAAATGCCAAAAGTGCTTCTCAGATTAGCTTGTTACTTTACTCAGAGGGCAGAGCAGGTAGCTGGTAGTTCCTCTTATGGGATTAGCTGTTAAAGACTGTGCTTTTTCCACGTCTTTAACATGTGAAGCACAAAATGCGATGCTATCTTCACACTTTTTTCCTTTTGACGCTCCTCACTTTCCTCTCGCTGCTGTACGTGTTTAGTCAACTAGCATCCACCCTGGATGGCAGGGACGAGCTGGGCGCAGGCGTCATCCCCGGCAGGAGCAGTCAAGACAGCGGGCACCTGCTCAGGAAAAGACCGGGCCTGGTCGGCCTCCGAAGCCCCAGAGAAGAGCTGAGCAGGTAGCGTCGCTTGCTGCGTGTTACTATTTGTGTTTAGTCGCCAATGATTTAGTGCTTCCTTCTTCCTTCAGCTAATACAGCTGCCTGTTAGCATGCTATAGCTAACAGGTGCTATAGTTATAAGACAGCTATTGACGGGCTACTACAGCTAGCAGGCTATCGTTAGCCCTACGAAAATTAAGTTTATATTAATGAGTTGGTAATTTATTCACAACTAACACGTGTTTATCCGTAATTTGGCCTATTCCTCCTGTAACTATTCTCTATTCTTAACTATTTACAATTGTTCGTATTTACGACAGTTATGTGCGAAAGGCGGCAGATGCTATCTCACACTGTAAGTCACCTGTTTTCTCACTTAGAAGCTCAGTGAGGCGAAGTAATTATTTGACTTATCAAGCAAATCTTTAGGATTTAAAGGGAAGCCACCTGTTGAACAAATGTGGGCTTTACACAGACATTAATCTTAGACGGTGGGGTGCTATTGTGTCTTAAGCCCATATGACACTGTGACTACTGTGTACAGTACTTGAGCCTGTAGTGTACAATCAAACAAGCAGTGGAGCCCCTCCAAGGACTGAGACACAGTGTTGTGGAAATGAGTTTAACAATGACGGTCCAAAAGATGTTTTTATTCTGTCAGGTGTAAATCACTGTCAGTTTCTTACTGGAATCCATATTGGAGACTGCCTGCTGAAGTTTGTGGAGTGAACTGCTTATTGGAATCATCTCTTAGGTATGATTAACTTTGCAAATCTTCAAAAAACACATTTCTTTTAAAGTCCCACTCCGATTATGTTCTAATCTTATTATTTAAAAGTGTTTCTAGTATTCTTTTAATTATGAATGTGCCGTTTTTAGGCAAAATCACCAAACTTGTGACATTTTCAAGGGCACAGAAATTCATCTTCAGAGTTGTGGCGCAGAGTAAGCCTTCCTACACTTCCCATCATCCCTTTATTGACACTTTCTCCAGCTGGCTTACAGCCCCTCACAGCACCAACCTAACATTACATGTGCAACAAAAATGGCGGAGCTATCCAGCCGTGCCAGCTCAGATGAGGAAAATGAAGACGTAGATGGATCTAGCTGATGAATGGAACAGAGCACAGAGCTTGTGGCTTGCCGTACATCACACCTACAAGCTTTTTCAAACGTATTTTTTTTGTCGGCTCCTGATTCACAAATATTTAAAGAAAGAAAATACTCCAAAGCAATTTAATCCTAATTTTCTTTATATATGTCTTAAATTATCATAAAAATGTCACAAGAACATGTTAAAAACACAATCTTCATTGGAGTGGGTCTTTAATTCTTGGAACTACATAATAACAGTAGATTGTAGGTCTAATATTCTTCTAGTTTTGTGACTTTTTTTGGAATAATCTGAACCAAATGTGTCATTGACATCAGGGTTTTTCTCGTTTGTTGTTGTTCTGCAAACCTCTGTCTCCCTTTTGCATAGATTGATATGTTTTGCCTATGCTCTATTAATTATAACTTTATCTAATCAATAGGAATGTTATCATTTGTCCTCTAACCTTGATTGTCATGAGATTCACGATAGTTGGGTTTATGAAGTTACACCCGTTTCCCCCCTGATACTGTAGTGTTTTTCCCTCTATAAATACCTATGCATTCGTTCTTTTTCATGTTCGATTATCATGTCCTTCTAAACTTCAATCACATGTTCCTAAAGGAAGTGACTTGTGTATCTATATTTCAAAAAGCAGCCTCTGATATTATGTACTAATTTCCCACCATGCACATATAATGATAGAAAAATGATATTTTATTTTTTTACTGTGTCTTCTGTGTTAGTGAGAAGCCAGGCTCCATCTCAAAGAAACATGGCGATGAAGAAGCACGCACAAGTCATGTGGCCGTGGTGGCCTGTGGCCCCAGGCTAGAGGAGACTCTCACCATGGTGAAGTCTGCCGTCGTCCTCAGCAAAAAGCCTTTGCACTTCTACATCTTTGCAGAGGATGAACTCCACAACAGCTTCAGGGTTGCTGTAAGTGTCTGCACGAAACGTTGTGTACTCTTATCTTAGATACTAGAGATCAATCGGAAGCTTAGAGGCCTTCTTTTAAAAGACTCAACCAAAAAAACACCCAGAAAATGTTGTTATGACTAAGCTAAGCTGTTTCACACAGGAAATAGACAAAATTGAGTGTTTTTTTTTTAAATAAATTTACTGTGGTCAAAAGCACTGTTTGGTGTGAGACCTGCATTTTTAACATTTGTTTTTATGGAAGTGTCCACAATTTAAAGTTCAGCTGCAGCTAAAATATATTCCTTGTACTTTCTGTACTACTGAGTTACTAAAAATACCACCTGATAAATACTATAAAACTGAATAACAGCACTCATATCTGCACAGTCACTTACAAACATACAAAATGTGTCAAGATTGTTGAGTTTCTATCATAGGTTTGCAGTTATGAGGCATGCTTTTACCCTTTTTATTGTTTCTTAAAAAAAGAGGATTCAATCATCATGAATTGCACTAACATTTTTGTGTCTTGTTTTCCGTTTGAAGCTGAAAGCGTGGCCTAGAGAAGTCCAAACAAAGTTCACCTTCACCATCTACCCCATCACGTTTCCTAAAGAAAATGCAAATGAATGGAAGAAGCTCTTCAAACCGTGTGCCTCTCAGAGACTCTTCCTGCCAGTAAGTCAGGAGTCATTAATTCATTTTAACTGTAGCGTTTGTCTTTGGATGTAAACATACATTTTATGTATTTTCTAGCTAATCCTGAAGGAGGTGGACTCGTTACTTTATGTGGATACGGATATTCTCTTTTTGCAGCCAGTAGAGGATATCTGGGCTTTGCTTTCTCTGTTTGATTCAAGTCATTTGGCTGCTATGGCTCCAGAACACGAGGAGCCCCGCATTGGCTGGTACAATCGCTTCGCCCGCCACCCGTATTATGGAAAAACGGGCGTCAACTCAGGGGTAATGCTGATGAACATGACACGCCTCAGGGAAAAATACTTCAAGGTAAACATCTCCAAAATGGAATTATAATCCATTTGACTTACATTGATTTTTTTCAGTGATTATTTATGATGATGAGTTATTATTTTGGAAGCCTGAAAATCTAAAATTGGCAACATTGCAGTACCTAAACTGACCAGTTGAGGTCACACTTGTTACTCTTTCCTGAACCATTCCAGGGGAGATTTCCTGACTATCTCATTGTCATTGATATGAAACACCATCCCTCAAAATGTTGGCTCATTACACTTAATCCTTCCTGCAGAATGACATGACAGCTGTTGCACTGAAGTGGGAAGAAATGCTAATGCCTCTTCTCCAAAAATATAAACTCAACATCACCTGGGGTGACCAGGATCTTCTTAATATAATATTTCACCATAATCCAGGTAGGAACTATTTCTTATGCTGCACTGTCTTAATTTACAATACTCTCATTTGACACCATGTTTTTGAAATTGGTTGATTTAAAAAATGTTTACAAATTTGCTTTTCTACCTGTTTCAGAAAGCCTGTATGTGTTTCCATGCCAGTGGAACTACAGGCCAGACCACTGCATGTACGGCAGCAACTGCGCACAGGCTGAACGGGAAGGTGTCTTCATTCTCCATGGAAACAGAGGAGTTTATCACAACGACAAGCAGCCAGCCTTCCAAGCCGTTTATAAGACCATCCAAAAGGTAAAAACAGCCTCCCAACGATTAGCAGTTCATTCATTTACTAATGATGAAATCAAAAAGTGTCAAAAACAAAGAAATATTTAGATTGAAGAGAAAGATAATTGTATAGGAAGTAAGGTGAGTTGGGACTAACTTAGAAAGACTTTACAACTTCTGCATTATCAATAGTCTCTTGAAGGCATTGCCTTTTCTGAGGAAGTTTCAGCACATCAACGCTTAATCAATATGCTGTGAAACTGTTTCTGCATTTTGTTTCATATCTGCTCAAAGCCTTTGTCACAACTTGCCTTGTGGATGGATATGTGAGTGATAAATGGGGAAATCTGTATCAGGCATGCAGGTAGCCCACCGGAAATATCGAGGTCTGAAAACGCTCATAGAGTTAAAATGGTTACTCACACCTTTTTACTGGCATGCTACAAAAAACAGGTGGTAGTGAACTCTTAAACAGCTCTATATGACATGTAAGGGTAAAGTAAAGGAGACACAGGAATGTTATACAGATTTGTCTTTTTCTTTTTTTTTTTTTTTGACCCACCCTCACCTCCCATCGCCAAATTCTGTATAGTGCGCAAGAGGCTCGTAAGTATGTCAAGCCTTTTTATCATTTGATCAATATCTTTGATATCAGGTTGTTTTAGCCCTTAATTAGTTATGCCTAAAGTACAACTGGTTGATTAGTGACAGTCAAACAGCCAAAAATGTGAATTAGTTAACTAGTAATGTTTAAAGATATGCACTAGTTTACTAGTGGGCTCTATTTGTGCTTATTAGTTAACTGATGATAATAATAAAAACATGAGTTAACTAGTGCATTTTTTATTCAGGCTAGAACAGAGTTTTGGACGCGCGGTTTGTACCCGATAAAACTCTGCTTGTTACACCCGTCTTGGAACAACTTCAGACCATGATGGTACAGACTAAACAGCCATTTTCTGACCGTAATTATCACAGCTTTAGGAGTCACTGAATGCACCGGGACTGAAGTTACCACCCTCATCAATTTTTATTGGTCTTTGTGTTAGCCCCGCCCTAACGGGGCCAAAAGTTTTGAAACGGAAATTTTCAGAGTCGAAAACGAAAAAAAAAATTTGAAACAGAAAAAAAAAGTTTTGAAATTGAAATTTTGAAACCTAACAAACAGAACATGTGAAGCTGAAAATGTTGTTTATTTTAGAATAGCAAAAAGTTTTGGACATTTTACATTTTTTTGGCTAAACACCAAAAATTTTTTCAAAATGTTTTATTTGGGTTTCAAATATGTATGGACCCAAAATAGCTCCATAGATAACTAATTTAATAGTCGATTAGTCCTTACTTTATATATATGGAGTCAGAGCGTTGTAAAGTTGAACAAAGTTTTTAGCGTTCAGCACCAAAAAAATGTACTTTTTTATATTTGAGTCAGTGTGACCAAACTATCTTTTATGAAAAATAGTTCCTTGTTTCAGATGTCAACCTCATTTGATTTAACCCTTTAAACACTTAAGGTGTCGCCGGTGATACTCAAACACAAAATCTTTAACATACGGTAACTTTTCAACTGTTGACACGATCAACGTAATTCCAGCAGATTTTGAAGGAGAAAAGTGGCTCATCGAGTTACATCGAGTATATCAAACAACAGAAACACTGGAGCCCCAGTGTTAAAGGGTTAATCTGGTTTTAATACCAGACACTAATGAAGGACAGAGGCTGCTCGAGTGATCAACAGTTTAATAATCCTCTTAATTGTCTTTATTTTTATTTTAGATGGTTAAGCTGTGTGTTTTACATCCACTCTGCACATGACCAGATTAGTCAACTAA
>NC_050517.1:13978389-13984839 GCF_002922805.2 Oryzias melastigma
ACGAACAAGAGCAAAAAAATAAAAAGAAAATGGGATTTTTTTAACAAATGTTTTTACCTTTTACTTTAAGTAGAGGCCAAATTAGAAAAAATCTAGCTTGTTGCTTAATTATTAGCTGAACTCCAAATTATCATAAAATTTCTCAGTAAATTAAATCAGCCAAAAATGTTAGCATGCTGCCAAAAGAAAAGCTAAACTCTACATTAGCCTAAAAACCCCAGTTGATAAGAAATTTTCCAAAAATGTTAGCATAAACTCCAAATTAGCATTAAAAAACTAATTGAGGCCAAACAAGCCCCCCCCAAAAATAGCTTGTTGCTTAATTACTACCTGAACTCCAAAATAGCCTAAAATTCCTCAGTAAACTAAATTAGTCAAAAATTGAAGCATGTTGCTAAAATATAAGCTAAATTCTAAATTATCCCCAAAAATATTCAGTAGATAAATTAGCTGAAAACGTCAGCATTTTGCTAAAATATTAGCTAAACTCCAAATTAGCATAAAAAACTAATTAAAGCCCAAACTAGCCAAAAAAACTAGCTTGTTGCTTAATTAATTGCTAAAACCCAAATTAGCATAAAATTCCTCACTAAACTAAATTAGTAAAAAATGTTAGCTGTTGCTTAAATAGAAGCCTAAAAAACCCAGTAGACAACAAACTAGCAAAAAATGTTAGCATGTTGCAAAAATAGAAGCTAAACTCTAAATTTTTTTTTAAATTATTGTTTTATTTTTCTTCAGCCAGAGAGTCACCATTTTTTCTTCATATTATGGGATAACGATATATATATCAGGATATAAATTAAATAACTATATTTACCAAATTTGAATGCTCTGTGGCTCAAAGAGGAACGTGTAATCTCGCTTGCAGACGGTAAAGGAGCGGAGGACAAAAGAAACTCTTAAGAGCTAATTAACATAACTAGATGCAAACATTTACTCGCCATGTGGCGACTAACCCTCTAAATTTGACTCACCAACAAGGAGAAAATGCTCGCAAATGGTGAGTATTAATTTCGGACCCTTCAAAATAAAAGTCTACAGCCATTGACTCATTTCCTATCGAGAAAAAGTTATATCACGATAAATATCGTTATCGTTTTATCGCCCAGCCCAATTTCATCCTAAAATGTTGTTTAAAATTACTTTTGAAAATGATTATTTTTTGTGCAAACTTGACAGCATTAGCATCAACTTAAGCCTAAATATTCACAACACTTCCATCATTGACGAGTAAGAAAATTGTTCTAAGAGCTCTGTGGTTGTTTTTGCCAGAGGCCTTTTTTTGATCTGCTCTTGTTGATTTCAGCACACCGGTCAACACGCAGGCAGCAATTGGACGGGGAGGGTGGGGAGCAAAAGAAGCTTCATTAGCTGGTCTCCATCCATTACCACCACAGGGCCTATCCTGGCCACTATCAGTGCAGGCAATGTTCTCAGCCATTAAGTAAACGAGCAGGCTTCATTACAGGGCACTCAGCTCTCAAAGCTCCATCAGTCTCTCCAGCCGAACACACGAAACAGCCCCACCTGATTTTAGAGGTAGAAAAGTACTGTTATTTGTCACAGGCAAACAAAATGAACCAAATTTAAAGAAGGATACTACATGGAACTTGTTGACCAAAAATATTCCACTCTTGGGGGAATGAAAACAAAAAAGGGACAAACCTGGAGCCAGTCATCCTGAAGCTGGAGGGACTTCCACTCCACAGTCGGCCTCATACTCCCTATTTCAACCAGAGCTTCTAATAAAGGCCACAGCCATTACCCAGCCAGACCCACTCAACAGTTGTAAAATTTTTAGTGCTGATCTGAGTTTGAAGCATCATAATGGCTTTGTGGACAAAGCAGCTTCTACTTGTAGATCAATACGAGGATGGTAATGTTTTTTTATGACCTGCTGCAGTGTGGGGAAAGAAACTCAGCTTGGAGTCATCTACCACTTTGCCAAACTCAGAAAAGAAACAAAAATATTTAATTATTTATTGAATCAATACAAGATTTAGTGGCTATTATTAAATGTTAGAGATTTTAGAGAGTTAAGACTTTTGTTTTTTGTGAAACAAAAGCAATGTGTGATGGGAATTTTGGAAGTACTGCAGTTGAGTCTTTTTTTTTTTTACACTATTCTCAGAAAGAGACCAACATTTTCACACTTTTCTCTTGTTTAAACTCTTAAAGTTCAAACCATAGAAAAATAAGTCCAGTTTTATAGAATGAATCACAATGGAAGATTTCAGTAGATTTGACTAGCTGAGCGATTTCTGTACCAGAGTCACGGCACAGAGAAGACTGATCAGGATCCTGGACACATTGTATTGTAAAAGAAAAAAAAAATTTTGTTGAAAAAAATTGGCAAAACAGTTAGACTTCCAAGGGTTAACCACAGTACATTGAGGGACCACTATATTTGACCATCTTTCCATTTTTTTTCCCTTGCAGTATCAGTTTGGTGAGAACTTGGAGACGTCACTCCTCAAGCCTCTGGAAGCTGCGCTGCAGAGCGCCGCTCATACGTACTGTGGCAGAGCCAGTCCGCTGTTCACCAAGAGGTTAAAGGAGAGCATCAGGTCTGTTCAGCAAAGATGATGGCCGTCACCCACTGAAGAACTCCACGAGGAGAGCCTGATGTCTATTTGGGGTTGAACTGATGAGGACATCATCATTCTCCACTCAGTCACATGTTTACAAGCTAAGACGTGGTCTGACTCTCAGTTGTTCATTTTCTTTGACTCCACTCTTGATGAATGTCAGTTTATCCTTTTTTTTAAAGAGACAAATATTTTTCCAAAATTAAGCAAAAAAAAACCTGAACCCATTTTACCCTAAAGAAATGTTGGACGTCAAGAAAAGCTTTTCTTCTACCAGACAATCAGGTTTGACTGATATATTCTTTATATAGAAAGCACATTAATTTGTAGTTTTCTGGAGATTTTGAATTACTTAAGATCTTTTTAAATTTTTAATTTGCTATATTCAAAAGAAAATTTTGTCAATATTGAAGAATTTTTTTTGGTATGAACCTAAAAAATATATATTTTTAGCAAGACACATCAAGAGCCAAATGTTAATATTTTCATTCCATATCATTTTATTTGTATTTATTTTTTGGCATCTGTGATGTCTACTTTTAAAACTTTTGTTAATCTGGTTTCTGGACAAACATCTGATCTGATTTACCAGTAAAAGCACATTTTTATAGCCATTGGGCAACAAGTGTGTTATCATTGGAGGATGTATAGAAAAAAATGAAATTAGATCAAAATCCGATGTAATGCAGTATTGTGTGTTTAATATTTGGAATGATGTGGTAAAACAAGAGCATCAGCATAAAAAAGTTCATGTTTTTTGCAACTTTTTTTAAAATTTTTATTTGTAACTTCTAAACTTGCAAAAACAAAGCGGTATCAACTGTGTGGGTAAGAGCTCTGCTGTAATAAAAATCATAAAACATATTATTTATAAAGCACCCTTTCAGAACTGCTAAAACAAAGAGATAAAAACTGAGGCCTGGAATGATTTAAAGAAGTTTAACTAATTAATCGCAAACCTGGAAAAAAATTAATTTGCGATTAATCACAATTAAAACAATTTTTTTTTTTAGTTACAGTATTTGTGATCCAATTTTTATTTATGAATAATCACAATATGAAATCAAGCTCAAAACTCTATATTTTATTTTTAATTGGTGATGTTAATCTATTAAAAAAATTAATCATGATTAATCGCGATTAATTTCTTTGTTACACTATTTGCTGACCACTTATTATCTGAGTAAACACAATATGAAATCACATGCAAAACTGTACATTTAGAATTTTTGTTTTTTGTTAGTGGTGTCAATCGATTAAAAAAATAAAAATAATCAGATTTATCACACTGATTGTAATTAATCTCTATTAATCGCAATGTTTTCCTAAGTACATTTTATATGACAATATGTGGCTTTTGAATAGAAAAGGCAGAAGAGAACATTTTTCCTTCTTTTTTTAACTGAAATTTTTTAATTTATTAAGTGTTAACCTAGACGAGTAAATTGTGTGTACAAAACGCATAAACAGTAAGATAAGCAGAACTCTAAATACTTTTATGTCTTGAGTTTTACTCCAAAGATGCTGACATATATCCATAAGAAACGAACCTACAAAACTAAAAAATAAATACATTTCCGGTCACATTGCCGAAATGCTCTATATCACAGCACCCAGCTGCTTTAAGAAAAAAAAAAACGAAAAAACTTCATCTTCTGGACAGAAACAAGTGGTAAGAGGTGAACTTTCTGAAATGATGCTTTATTTAACCTTTTGTGACGATCAGTGTTTATTTTGCTCTACTCTGCGGTCGAGGCTGTGTAAGGGTGGACTATGGATCAAATAGTCATAAATAGCTTTTTGTGAAAAAAGTGATCTTAACCAAAAAAAACCCAAAAAAGATTAAAGTACTAAAAACTGAATATTAACTTATTTTGTAAGTGACCATGGTATAAGCGAGATAAGTGAGCGCACGCTGTGGAAGTTTCTTTGCGAGGTAAATATGAATTCTTTTTGATTAATTGCGTTAAACTCGTTAAAAATTACAAAAATAATCATTAAAAATAACAAATGAACTTAAGAAGCAGAGGGATTAAATACACAAATTAACAAAAAAGTTTTATACAAAAATGTTTTCCTACATGGATGAATCTTGAAAGTCGATTCAAAGCCAGGAAGTGTTTGATGAATAATAAAACACTTTACCTGGAAATCTTCTTAATATTTATTTTTCGGTGGAGTTCAGCATCTTCAGTTGCCCAACACACTCACAGGATAAGGATGAAGCCCGTCTTCGAAGAGGAAATCAGTCTGTGTGAATGTGAGGGCTTGAAGTGTTTTTTTTTTGTTTTTTTTTTTTAGAGATCCAAAAAGCAGCTGATGTGTCTGGGTCGGTCGCCCCTGGCTCTTCATTTCACAGGCAGATTGACGCCGTGCTCCGAATCAGCAAGAGGTTTTGCGGGATGAATTTAAAACGGGCTCTATGCTAAGAAGCTGCTTCATATATCCGTTTTCTTGTCAAGAAAGTGCTTAGCATGCAGTTGTCAAGGGAAAGGTTTAAGGAAAGACTTTTCTTAGAAGTTGAATTTGAAATGTAAACCAGCGATTCAAATCAATTTGTAAAGTAATAAATAGTGGTTTTGCAAGGAAAGCTCACCCACACCAGCTTTTCTATCTTTTATGCATCAGAGATGCTGGAAATAATGTAGTGCTTTAAAGAAGCATCCTTTTTGTTTTTTAATAATTAAGCAATGTTTTCGAGGGGGTTTCAGAGTAAAACTGGGGGGGCTTTGAGTAAATCCCATCAGGAACTGATGCTAACAACATCCAAAGAGGTGTAAGAGCTTCCTCTGCCTGTTTTTTTTTTCTTTTCTTTTTTTACATCCTCCTGACCATAATAGTGATTGAGATGTTTTATGGCCTGTCAGGAGCTGATGATAGATTATTCATGTTGTTTCCACCATTTGGCCTCCGTGATTTTTCGACAGCCATTTAAACGCCCGACATAAATTCAAGCAGACAGACTTCCCAACACTAAAAAAAAAGAAGTTTGGTGAATCAATTATTCACAAGTGATTTGCTGTTTACAACTGAGATCCAGAGGCAGCAGTAACTAATGCACATGCTTTTTGGAGTCAAGCAATTTGGGAGGATACAAAATAAAGGTAATTATGAAAAAGTATTACTCTTAATGACTGGCCTAAGGCTTTTGATAATTATGTTTTACACCGTTGATCATTATGATGAAATAACGCAGTTTGTATAAAGGTATCGTTTTTGCTTTTTTTGAAAAAGAATCCAAAAGCTGGAATAAATATTTTATACTTTTAAAATTTGTTTCATAGAGTTTTTGAGCTTAATAAATGTGTCAGTCTTCTCAATTTATCCTCTCTAGATTTTAAAAAGACTAAGCAGGTGATGTAAGATCAAGGATAAGAGGGAAAAAAATCTTTTTTCTACACAACCGCCACTAATTTTTCATTTAAAAGTTGTCATGCTTTTGTCAGAACCCAGGAATTTAGCAGCACGACTAACTTTGCAATTGTCATTTTTTTTTAATGGCTGGTATTTTTTCAAGATTTATCCACTTACACATCTGACCTACAACTTCTATTTTAGCTCCTATATGACACTTTTACAAGTTTGGCTGAATGAATGAAGCAGAATGCAGTATATGAATGCAGTGTTACCCTAATTTTGCATTTTTCCCTGACATCAACCCATTGTAGCAATTGACACTAAAATGAGAACAAAAAACTAATATTTTTGAACTAAAAGCTCCAAAGTGTTCAATTTTGGAACATATGTATATTTTTTTCAATCAAAATTCAAACATATTTTTGTTCAGATTGCATGATATTTATTTTGTTTATGAAACACACCACACATCTGCTCCTGTTCAGCCCTTTCGCCAAATTTT
>NC_050517.1:13984878-14000571 GCF_002922805.2 Oryzias melastigma
CGGTGAAAACCCACGCATGCACGGGGAGAACATGCAAACTCCACACAGAAAGGTCCCAGCCGGGAGTCGAACCGGGGCCTTCTCGCTAAGAATGAACCATATATGAATTTAAAAAACACGCTCTGATAAAAATTATGTTTTTGGTGTTTTTTACATGTACATGTGGCATTTTGATCACAATTTAGGACATAAGTAAAGAAAATTATGCTTAAAATGGCATTTCTAATTATTTTTTTCTTCAAATCATTGTGAATCAGGAGCAGGCGAAAACACAAAGGTAGGTAGGTGGCATCGAAAATACTGTGGGCAGACCACAAGCTCCCTGCTCTGCTCTATTCTGATGCATCCCGTTGTAGATGACTAGATCCATGTAAATCTTTGTTTGGGTCCGGCCCTCCAGATCATTTTATTTTATTGTTATCAATGGCCTGATGTTATCTTGAGCACATTTCTAACTTTGATCATTTCTACAAAATATATTTTTATGGAGAGTCAAATATTGAGATTTATTTAAGGTTTAAATTGTTTTTTTTCTGGAATAATATTCCTGCCTTTTTATTTTTCATAATTGTGTTAAAAAGTTACAGTTTTAAAGTTTAAAAATTTGGCATTCTGCTAGCCTTTTGGACTATTTTTGCATTTTCTAAGATTTTTTTAGGCTGATTTGGAGTTTAGCTAATATTTTAGCTACATGCTAGTTGTTTTGGCTAATTTAGGCTTTTTAAAATTATTTTTAGGTTAATTTGGCATTTAGCTAATATCTTAGCTAGCTATTAGCTTCAGTGTTTTCTGCTATCGATTTCAGATTTATCAGCACTTGCATGTTCAGCTGCTAAATTCAGCTCACAGCATTCTCACTAGCATTATCACAGGTAACGCTATATATCTAGTTCAAAATTATGTCAAAAAAGTTACAGTTTCAAAAATTTAGTTTTATAGTGTTCAATACATGATTTATCCTGTTCGGCCCGCGACCTAAGGTGTGTTTTGGTTTTTGGCTCCCTGGGCAATTGAGTTTGACACCCCTGTAATAGATCATAGGATGATCAGAGGGCATTTTAAAGACAAAAATATGATTGCGATTGAAAACTGAGCAATATAGCCATTGGTTAAAAGCGAAGGCTTAACTGATAACAATAATTGTCTTTATTGTGATTATTTTGAAGTCCACATTCAACATTGCTCTCATTTTTGACATCAGGAATTGTCCATAGATTACAGCTATGAACGAGACAGGTGGACATGTGACTAATTATCAAATAAAGATGAAGAACAAACCGACAGTGGAACATTTCCTCCGCGTACGTCCATCTCTATGGCTCGTAGCTTCTCTCCTGCCTGGGATGTCTTTTAACTAGTCAGCACTTGATCAATAAGACATTCGCCAACACTGCTGAGGCAGGTATAATTGTTCATGTTTGTCAGAGCACAAAACAATTAATATAATTTACCACTGAGCAATAACTACGCATGGATCTTTTAGTATCACGCTGTGAAGTGAATTTGCCAGTCTAAGCACAAGAAGATGAGAATTATGAAGGTGGGGATAATGGCGTGTTCTCAGACAAACAAAGGGGAGAAAGTTCCAGATCGGTTTGGGTTGCCTACAAAAGCAAAAACCTTTGATCACCTGAGGCTGGCGGCTCCTCCCGCTCTGCAGCTGTAAACAAGGACTCAGAGGATCCATGCGGCCCCCTTGGGCTCACTTTGCTCCATCACATACAAGGCATTCTTTATGGACACTTCATGGCTGCGTAACATTCGCAAATAAGGATGCTATTACTCACGTTCACTTTTATATCGGCTTTTTATGATCCAATGAAATGAAGACTCATTGAGGGCCAGCATTAAAAATGCATATATTACCTCTGACTCCTTATAAAAGATATCAATCGATTCTTTTTTTTATTATTATTCCTTCAAAAAGTTCTTGTCGGTAAACCACATCCAATTTCCTGAATCCTAATGATCTGTTGGTTGAAATCAATGCTGAATAATATCAGTGAGGAATGTGTCGCCTGGCTCTTTACAGCATCCATTCATCAATGCGTTGGAGAAAATGACATGGAGGTTTAACAAACTGAAGTCACAAAGCTGCAGGGACACATAAAGTTGCAAACATGCTGTGGTTTAGTATTTGTTTGAAGCTTGTGTGGCAAATTTTGACTTATAAATATTTTAGTCTGAAAAAACAAAGCCAGTTCATTACTTGCTGGAGTTGGACCCCTTTTGTATTTAGAACTGTCTTCATGACATAGATTCAAAAACATTCCTCATAGAGTTTGATCCATATTGACAAGATAGCATCACACAGTTGCTCCAGATTTGTCAGCTGAACATCCATCCTATTCCACGTTGTGCATTTAGAGATGCTCTTCATAACTCAGTTGTAACCAATGGTATTTGAGTTACTGTTGCCTTTCTATCAGCTCTAACCTGGCTACTCTCCTCTGACCTCTGGCATCAACAAGGCATTTCCATCCACAGAACTGCTGCTCACTGGATATTTTCACTTGTTCTGACCATTCTCTGCAAACCCTAGAGATGCATGAAAATCCCAGTATTTCAGTTTCTGAAATACTCAGACCAGCACATCTGGTACCAACAACCTCGTTCAAAGTCACTTTAATCACCTTTCTTCCCCATTATAACGCTTGGTTTGAACTGCAGCAGATCATCTTGGCCATGTCTATGTAGCACGTGTTAAACAAGGCTAGGCGCTCCGACTGCTGGTTAGAAAATTCACCTTAAGGAACCCAGACCGCATAAATGAAAACCCAGACAACAGGATCTTGTGAAAAACCAATTGACTGTAACAACAGAAAAAAAAAAAAATAAACAAACATAGACATGACATAAACAAGCCTGTTCCGAGTCAAGGAATGCATTGTCTAAAGGGCTCTTTGGTCAACGTGAAGTTGACAGTTGAAAGTTTGACAGTTCAGTGTTGTTCAGGTTCTGTAGTCCAGTAGTGGGTAGCACACCAGTGTGTCCCAAAGTCCAAGAGTAACAAAAACAAAGAACAAAAAAACCTGACTGAAGAACAGGTCTGTGATGGCTATTAAGTCATGCGATGGTGGCGCAGTTTCCTCGCCGCAGTTCGAATGATTGGTCTGTTGAACACCGTTCATGTGCCGCTACAGCAGAGCAGTCAGCTGGGAGCCGAAAGCAGGAAGTAGCAACCTACCCTGGATGTTTTTAAGGAGTCTAGCCCCTCCAAAATAAAGGTGCGACCCATGATTGCAATTGTGTAATTATTGGTTTGCAGGGTTACAGCTACACGCCTAAATGCATGAAGTTGTTGCCATGTGATTAGCTAGTTAGAAATTTGCGTTAATGAGCAGTTGGATTAAGTGGCCAGTGAGTGTATATAATTGGTAATAAACATAAACACAAAAAAATAAAGTACAAACTTTGAAACCTTGTGTGTTATTGTCTTTTACTTGATCTATTTGGTCCTCAACTATTCGTTCTGCATGCTCACCCTCCTTCAAATATAAATCTATCTCTCTGAAGGATCACACAGAGGTCACCACCTTGACCTTTGCAGCAATTCAGGCCTTGTAATAGTTTCTCCCAGTGGTAGTAAGTAGATAATTCACGAAGAATTAACACCAAAGAAAAGGACAACTTGTGTACAATCCAACAAACACTTGTATAAAATAGGACATATCCAGGGCAGCTGGGGTTCCAAGGTTGGTTATTATACAAGAGAAGTCTCTCATTTGGAATTGAAGCTACTTTCAAAGTAATGTTGTTCAACACTTCCACAATTTACCACAAATTTCGCTCCAAATCATCAACTGTTGGATTTGTTGAAAGAATTGCCTTTTCAAAGGAAGGATGTAGACATGCATTTCATGTGAAACCCATGATAAAAATCTAATCTCCAACTAATTTAGCATTCTCGATCTTGCACTCCAAGGCATTTTGGGCTCTGAAATAGATTCATCTGACACATTACAGCAACAATGCAATTTAAGGTTACCAATCTGCAGAGTGCATAATGAGCTGTAGAGTTTTAGCTAAGGAATAGAGCGCGGATTGCTCCAAGACAGACATTTTTCAGACCACCTTATTATTTTCAAGGGCATTTTGACCAGGAAAAAACACAGAGATGGTTCCTCATCAAAGCCCTGCGTGTCATTAACATTATTTATTCATTCTTGGAGGACAGAAGGACAATATTGAGTGGCGTTACTGGGAATAGGAGGTAGACAGTAGAGACCCCTTGATGAAGACATGAGGATATTTCACACTGACTGCACTGGTCTGATAAATAATGTTTATTTCAGAGTCTGAAAGTGAGTAATACGATCACAGGAGAATATTTTCTAAGGTTGATCAGTGGCAGAAGATAGATTGATCAATTTCATAACTTTGAAGGAAGATAATTAGTACTTCTCGTGAAAAAGTTGAACCTATTATTATCCATTTTTACCATCAAATCCTGTTAAACTCCATATCAAAAATGACATAATCTAAAGATTTAAAGACTGAGACATTGGTTTGGTCCACATTGCTGATTATAAACTAATTCCCTGAATAACCTAAATTGTTATATTTAATTCTTTAATAAATATTGTTAATCTTATACTTTGTTTCTCCTAATTTTGTTGAGATTTATTGTCTCCCAACAACAAAATATTGTACACTTGTGACTGTAAATCCATTCACTTTAAAAAAAATGTTTGGTTTATTGCATCAAAACTGCTAAATCCAGATTTTAAAGGTCATAATTTAAAGTAATATAAAAAAATAACATATTTTCTGATTTTGCTCTTTTTCATTTTGAAAAGGTGGCTTATTGATTTTTACTTTGGAGCTCTTTCGTAAAGCAAATAATCTATATAAATAAAAGTTTTCTACCTATAAATGGTTGTGAGTAGAGTGGGTGCTTGTCATGGGATGTCAAACAAATCAAAAGCGTAATCTAAGACATTTTTCATTTCTTGAGCAAAAGGAAATTTAATAAGGTAAGCTGCAGCATGATGATTGATTATCTGTATGATTGTCATGATGCATTGTGGGATGTGTTTGTAGAGCTGATTAAAGTGGATGCTGAGATTCATCAACAGCAGTGACAGAAAATAGAGGAAGTGCATAAAAAAACAAACAAAGGGAACCTGGTTATTTGTTTTATTATATCTCAGCATTTTAATGTTTTTCAGCAATTCATAACAAGAAATTTAGAATATGTTTTATTTAATAACATTTTTGATATCACATTTTCTTAACTTAATGCCTTTTTCTTTATTAAATATATAACTAGAGTTGTAATAATCGTATTTTTTGGCTATTTTTTTACATTTTAGATTAATTTTTTAATATAAATATTATTTGTTTGAATTGACATGATTTTTCAGATTGATTGCAAAAATATTTAGGGAAAAGAATTGGTTTTAAAATAACATTAACTTAAAACAAAAATGAACTTTTGCTTTGAAGACTTTTAGTTAATTTAGATATCACCATTTTTATTCTCTCATTGACTGGGTTGATCATTCTTTGGATATAACTTTTTGACGTAAGGATCTAAAGAAGTCTCTCACCATCTTATTTAACCCCTAACCCTGTAATACCTGAGGTGTCGTCTGACGCTTAATCACAAAATCTTTAACATACGGTAAATTTTCATTAACACAATTAACCTAATTCTAGGACTTTGTGTGATGCTTCCCACTTCCTGATCTACTTCCTAATAAACACAACTTTTGGTTACGATTGCTAAATGAAATACAAACAGTCTTTTGTTTTGTGTAACCACTTTGACAATCCTGTAAGTAAGACATTTTCCTTTGACATACAGAAATGTACAAACGTGTACAGATACAAATGGAAAAACTCAGTGTGACAGTCAATCCAATCCAATTAAAACCAGCATGTGTCCTGTTTAGCTGCACAAAGATTCAAGTTGTGGCACGTTCATCTAATGCAACCAGCCTCTTAATTCAATGAACATCTAGGTTTTCTTTCTTTCTTTTTAATTTTCCATTTTAAATACACAGTCTGACATTTCCATGACTTGTCCAGAAAGGGCGCCATCTCCCCTCCCACGGTATAATCAAGCGAGAGCAAAAGGAATAATTCATTTGCTATAATATAATTGTTCTCTCCATCTCTAACGCTAAAAGTGTGAAATGACAAGAACAGGAGGCTGAAATTAAGCCAGCAATGCAGAGACTTCAATGCTAATCAACAGGAGAGGCTTCATTATTATGTTAAACCTCGTGTGACATATCATTCTTTCTCCCAATGCCTGCAGATTTGCTTGAATTATTCACAAGACCATAAATGACTAGCTTGAGAACAGAATCTCACATGAAACACAATATATTCTTGTTCTGTCTGTTTGTCCACTCACTTTGTGGGATTTACTGCTGTGATGTGTTAAAGCTCTTCTCTTTGTCATAAAACATCAGTGCTTTTGTCTTTGCTGTGACGGGAGTGGTTCAAGGAGAACCCATCAGGCTAAATAATTAATAATCATCGCTTTCTCAGGAAATATCTTAATCAAGGGTTGTTTTTATGTTTTTTTTCTTCTATTATTATGTTTTATTAAGGAAAAAAAATGAGTTATTTCATACAATATTTTTTCTGACCATGACTGCTGTCATTTAAAACTACATATATGAAGAAATTGTTGAAAAAAATCTCCTTTTTTTGATAAATGAAGGGATGTCAAATGTACGAAGCAAAAAGGTGAAGCTAAAAGTGTGTTTTTAAAGCCCTTTTTATGAATCAACTACTCTTTGTGAGGCACTTCACCTCCTAACTGGATGGACAGATCACACACATGAGAAGGTTGCAAAATTGAGCTTTTATTCTGAAAAGACAGATGACAAACTTAAAAAAAAGCTTAAGTTCCAGCAAATGTAAAGAGCTTTTCCCTATTATTGTGTAAGGAATGTTTAAATTAGGGGTGTGTACTGGCAGGATACTTGTGACATGATACATATCACGATACATGTGTCACAATACTACACATATCCCAATATATCCAAAGACAATAACAGGGACAATTATCAATATTTTTTACAGAGCATGATTTAGAAAAAACTGAATATTAATAAACCTTTCAAGTAAATAAAATGGCAAAATACTTTTTTAATGATGAAAACATTAAGCTTAGCATTTTAAAATGACACAAGTATCGCCAAAGGAATATCGTGATATTTCCTTTTCTCCATCCACTTACCCTGTATTTTATTCAAAATCAATAATCAACAAAAACTGCCTTTCAGAAAAATGTAATTTTGGAGTGCTGAAAAAATTACGCATTTTTTCCCTGCCAATTTGAATGCTTTTTGGTAGTTGTGCACATAGTTATTACCCATAAGTCCCCATATCTGTGATTAAAAAAAAAAATTTACAACACCACTGTACAATTAGTTCCTGTGATGGGTTAATTAGAAAAAGACTTCCACAGAAGCAGAATGAAACTTTCCTCATACCACAAACTGTAATTACGCCAATGTAAGTTAATATTTTACGAAGTTTTACTGACTTAAATCACTGGAATGGAAGTGGGAAAAAGATTAAAGCCGCATTTAATCAATTTAAATGCTAATTAATTCAACAGAGCAGTGACACGTTTCCTCAAATGAATGCACACTCTATTTGTTTAAAAAGTCAAAAGAAAACTTAACCCAACATAGTTGTAGCAGAATCCTGAAAATGTTGAGTGTGTTCTCGTTCGGTGTGTTGTTGCCTCGAGGCCCACACCAGCCTCATCACAGCAATTTAACCTGAGGAGCACGCCAACTTTTACTCTTGTCTCTCCATGAAGCAGCTTTGCAAAGTTCCCCTGGCTACAAATTTAAAGTGAAACACTTGCACAGAGATAATGCTTTTTAATCCAAACACTGCAGTAACATTAATTCTTGAATTCTCAGCAACGTGCACCACAAGCATTGCAATGCACTGCATGAACCACAAAAAGCACACCATCATCCTTTAAATTGTAAAAGCAAATTTTGATTGATCTTTTTCTAATCACTTAAGTACTGCTGAAATGAACTATGTTATAAATATACTACACGTACTTATTATGGTTATGCAATAAATATTTTGTTTTTGTGGTCATAAAACCATTCAGAGATATAACTACAATTAATGTTATTGAAACAGTTGTATTTCTGTTATATTACTTTTGACAGCAACTTATGCAAGTTCCTTTCAATATAAAATACATCCTGTGTCAAATGAAATCTTGATGCATTAGCACTTGTCGTTATACATAAGGAACTTTGTCTCTGAATTGCAACTAGACATAAGATAGAAATTTGAGAAGGAGAAGTGTGATGGTGCCTATTTTTAAGAATAAGGGAGATGTGCAGAGTTGTGGTAACTACAGAGGAATAAAGCTGATGAGCCATACAATGAAGGTGTGGGAAAGAGTAGTGGAAGCCAGACTAAGAGCAGAAGTGAACATTTGTGAGCAGCAGTATGGTTTCATGCCAAGAAAGAGCACTACAGATGCAACATTTTCTTTGAGGATGTTGATAGAGGATGTTCTATGTTTTCTCTGATAAACTGCTTCGTTTTGAAACTTTAATCAAATTCTAGGAATTTAGAAAAAACACAATGTCAATGACACAGTTTCATAATAATGCGATGAAACACAAACCAACTCACGAGATAAGTCATTAAAAACACGGCGATGCGTGTGCTTTTTTTTAATTTGATCCACTAAAAAAGGAGCATTTGGGTGACGTCAACACAGTGTGGTGCGCGCGTGGCACGCTGGCTCACGCAGCGAGTCCATTGACAGTCTCAGATACAAGTGAGAAGTCTGTTCAGTGATATTTAAAAGAATGTCCTTAACAAGTAAGCAGCTGGAACATTTTTATTTTTGAAAACGCGACTAGATCCATTGAAGTGTGTCACTGCACTCGTGCTGATCCTCAAAGGAGACTTCCTTTGTCGTATTTAGGCTGCCAGCTGCAGAAGGTCGGCTACAGATGAAGCCATGAGGAAATCTTTTTATTAATTTTACAGAGGAGATGCACGATTAGCTGTGACGCTGTGGGATCTGTCGTAGCGCCCGCTGTGGTGTACTCGGACAGACACTTCAGAAGCGCATTTAATTAGAAAAAAGTCCATTTCCATTACAGTTTTGAGAAAAATATCCATCCATTTCCATACGGCCCCAAAACCAACTCCTCTAAGCGCAAAAGATTTTTTCGTCAGGGGTAGACAGGAGAGTAGCAAGATTCAGAACCGAACATCCTTTAACAGTAACATTCGGCAGCTCTAGCAAACAGGCATGATATCTGATGAATGTAGGCAGAGAGAAATGTCATGATCTGTGGTCAGGCAAAATGAGGCGCTTGTGTGATACCAAGAATGTGAGAGGGGAGTAGCCAACCAGGTTGCTGGATGCTGTTTGGGTCTTTTCCGCTGCGGCGATTGTGCTGAGACAGCGCGGTAGTCCAGCCGCCACTGGGTCCAAACTACAGGAACAGTAAGCGACAGGATGAAGTGAACCCCTATATGGTCCTGCAACAGAAAAAAAGGTCATACAGTCTTTTCTGTCATCCACAGTTTGTATGAACGGCTTAGACGGATCTGGCAGGCCCAAAGTGGGGGTGTCTGTAAGGCTGTTAGGGTCCCCAACAGGCAGACCTCTTCAGTCTGCATAAAAAACCCAGCAGTGTAAGACTGCTGAGGGAATAAAGAAAAAAGAGAACCAAACAAACCAGCACTACTTCAACTTAAAGACCTCCTGCTTCTGCTGCTCAGTCTCCCGCTCTCCCTCTGCCTCCTGGTTCGTCTTCAGCTTTTAATGAGACAATTTTATCATTAATATTAATAATATTTATTACTTTGTTTTAATGTCCTCCGATGGATTTGAGAGTGGTTTAAAAAGGAAAAAAACTAAACAAGAAATGAGGCAAAGAGCCACGGTATAAAGAAAATATGGCCAATAGCTGCATAGTGAGAAAGTAAGAGTGCTAACAACCATTTACTATTCTTTTTGAAGAAAAGAAAAGTGCAATTGTTTTTAGTATATTTGGCTAGTTTCAAGAAACAGATCCTAGTGGTTAGCAAAATCTTAATTAAAGAATCATTTTGAACATTTTGAAAAAATCAATCTTAGAAATTATATTTTTATTAATTAAAATTAACTTGGTATTAGTAAAAATATACTAATTTTAAGATATTTGTGGTTCCTGTGAGGATAGATATTTTTACTTGTTTTGAGAAGTCTTGACAAGTCAGATAATTTTTATTATTTTAAGCAAAATTTACCTAATTTTTGTACATTTGTTCTTGTTTTTTAAGCAGACATTTTTGCAGTGTACTTATACCTCGTTTCCACAGAGCGGTCCAGAACGGACTGGATCGGACCGGACTTAGAGGCACTTCCATTACAAGATGGACCCAGTAAGGAGGTCCGATTGGTATCATTTTTAGATCCGCGTTGGTCCATTGGAAAATGGAATGGACCCGTGAAGGCGGAGCTTGTGTCGTCACACGATGTAACCCATTGATTAGTGGAAACGTTTTACAACTACAGGAAGGGTCTGACCAGCGCGTTTCCTGGCTCAAGATCCAAACTGAAAGTTCTGTCCTCTTTTTAGCTGGATTTTTCTTTGCCCCCGATGTTGAACCTTTACTGCTCTGTATCCCGACCGTGGTCGGGGGAGGCAGGATAGATTTTCTCCGGGTCGAAGAGCTGCTCTTCTTCCGGGGTTCTCCTCTGTGTTCTGAGGTTCAGAGCCTCCGGAGTGTTAAGCCAAAGAATCGGTCTCAGATCTGAAAGGAACTTTTAATTATTACATTGCCTTGCTTTGCCAACTGACAACAAGTGTCGGCACGGTAATCTACATTTTTCCTGGAATTCTGTTTTTTTTTCCAGCTTTTTCCTTATTTCTCATAAACTTTCTTTATTATGCTTGTGAAAAGTAATAAAACAACTTTTTTGGGAGAAGTTTGATCCAGCTGGATTTCAGGTCGGCTGATCACAGGTGGGGGTGTGTCTGTCTCCTCTGAACTGTTGGCTCTCACAGTGTCGGTGGGCGGGACATTCATGGAAAACCGCGGAGTTTCCTCAATTTTCAGACAACTCTGATGCTTGTTATTGTGGATAAATTATGTACGTCCCCATCCCAAAATGAAATAATGGTTGGTTACCTCATAGCAGATATTTTAGTTTAGCTCCGCCCCCGTTGCAGGTGTGCTGCTCTGCTGCAGCCTTCAGAGACGTTCATTCTCCGCCTTATTTATTATAATAGATTGGTTTTGTCCAAAAACTACAAATAAATCACATATTATCTCTTTACTTTAATAAAATCTAAATCACAGAATGCAAAAAAAGTTTACGTTTATTTTAGATGGAGTTTTAATACACTGATGTCACAGCTGCACGGCGCGATTTATAAATATTAACAAAATAATTTTGTTTTATTAATCCCGTGCATTAACGCGTCAACAATCACAGCCCTAATATAAACTTATTTTGGCCTGTAGAGTGTTAAATCTGCAGATTTTATCAACATGTAATAACCAAATCCATTGGAAGAGACAAACTACCCACTAATGTCTCTTTAAACAGAACACTGAAAAATGCATCCCCTATACAGAATGGGCTCTTACTTGATGGAACAATCTTTGAAAAATAAAAAAGTGAAGAAAAATAAAAAAAGGCATGCCATTTTTGGTTGTTATAAATGTAAATACAAAATAGCAATAAAAATCAACAGCAGAGCATACTGCCATCTAGTGGTAAACATTTGCAGCTGCTGTCACAGTATAAAATGTGCTTACTCATAAAAACCTGAGATGGTGTACACTTTTGTATTAAAAACTAGTTTTTATTTAAAAAAAAAGAGGCCATGTATGGCTAATATAGTCTGTAAGGTTACAAACTTGGCAAATAATAATCCTTCTAAAACAGGGCTCTAGTTTAGACTAACTTTTTGTACTGGTTGCACCGGTGCGCTTAATTTTTTTATTAGGCGCACCAGCACAAAAGTTACACTTCACAGCTACACAGAGCTGATTATCAGAGCGAGGATGATTTCCTCCGCTTCAGAATCCGCTTGAATTACACTAATCGTGTTAACGGTTGACAAAAGAATGCAACTAAAGCTCTGGTGTTAAAGGATTTTAACAGACTTCTTCATTCGCTCCACCTGCTGCCAGCATCAGGTGCGTGCGCACAGACTCAAAGTGAACGACTTTGCTTGATTGCGTCCCGATGCGGCCGGTGTGGAAGCACCTTCAGATGTGCATTAAAATAAAATAAAAATTACTCTTATTGGAGGTTGTTATACCTGCACACATATAGGAAGAAGACTTTTGGATTCGCAGACATCATGTGAGTTTTATTCTGCCACAGAATGACTAGGTAATCCAGGCAATTGAAAACTTAAAAAATCAAAAGGTTTGTAAATTTTTAGTATGAATAGGATTACCTCAATCTGTCCATGTTCCTTAAAGGAAAGCTTTATATACAAGTATTTACTTTGCTGATAGGGTCCCTGCTCCTTGTTGGGAGGGGATTGCTGCAGATGGAGAACTATTTTTGCACGTTGGAATAACATAAATCATTTGTTAAAGCAACAACACAAAAACAAAACTGAATCAAAGTTCTCAATAGTTTTTACAGAAAAAAAGTTCTCATAATCAATGGTCAATAACCTTCAAACACCATGACATCTGCATACCTCTTTCCTATTCCTCCAGCCTGCTCCTCAAAGAAGATGATCTGAGACAGAGGATATCTGTGCATCATTCCTTCAACATGAGCAGAAAAATGCAGATAATAGTTGCAACAACACCAAATACGAATAAAAAATGAATATTAGCAATAAATCTCAAACAACTAAAATGGTTAAAATATATCACAACTACACAAGCAATGTAAGACACAGAGAAAGTCTCACTATTTCAGAAATTACTGTAACGTATTTTAATTATGTACTTTTTTAAACATTTTTTTTAGTAAACATGAAACTATCAAAAAGTGGCGGAAAAGTGAAATGTGAAAATGTTCTGTCGGACTACCTGACAAAATATTACAGATAATTTTACTTTAGAAAAAGACCTGGTTGAAGTGGGAATAAGGAACTTTTCTGTAAATTATTGGAAATATAATTCATGACACAATTTTACATAGCCACTAAATAAATCAACAAGCATGTTCCCTTAGCATTACAAATAAAAAATAGCTAACCATTTGTTTTGTTTTTATGTGATTGCATTTTACTGTGGGTAGACGGGTATTCTCTATCTTGTCTTTATCTCCATCAAAATAGTGAATAAATAAAAGTAACTTTAGTGGTGGTTTGCTTTCTTACGTGGTTCTTGGTGTCCCTCCAGATAAACCAGTGTGTGCTCAACATGACAACACCAACTTCCATTTTTGCCTGTTGACATTTCAGAGCACATCATGCTGATAAGTGTTCTTGCTAACATAACAACATAAAACATCTATTATAATAAATAACTTCAAATCACAAAAGAAAGATATAGATTTATAATCATAATGCCAACATTGACTTTCATACCGCTATATTTCAGCAACTTCAATTCTATCAAATGTATTTTATTCAACTTGTGTGCTAGCATGTGTTTGTGTCAGGCTAACATTTTGGCTAATGAACAACAAAACTACCTTGTCATCGCCGTCATTCAGTCGGACTCCTCGTTGCGCAATCACTAAAGTCTCGTTCATGTCCAGGAGCCCGTTTGTCCACAAAAATCTCTAAAATTTTACAGCTGAAAAAATTATTCCCAAAGAGTTTAACTCTGTCCCCGCCCCACCGGTACCCGGCAACATGACCGGTACGACAGTTACTATTTAAAGACGCAGTGCTCAATTTAGACAGTAGTAGCACAGTTATGCCGCCAGTCTGTCACACCGTATGTCACGTGACCAATTACGTCAGACATTTCCCACCATGCACCACTCAAAATGTATCTGTGGTAAAGAAAAACCTTTCAAAGTTATATTTACCTTTCTTTATATTTTATTTACAAGCAATATATAGTATATAGTTCATGTTTGCCAAAGCACACTGCAATTTAAAGCGCACCGGAAGTGAAACCATTAGTTTGCAAGGTAGCTTGACACGCCTACTATAAATACCGCTGAGCGATAATGCTGCTATCGGGAGAGTTGGTTGGACAGGGCGCAACCCGTGAGAGTGGACTAGGTGGACCGGCAGAATGCGTCTCATGCTGTGATTTGAATGCTACAACACAATATTACACGCAACACAATATGACGTCACAGGTATCAGGTATCAGGCAACATGACAGAAACACGTGATAATTACGCAATACAACCCGCAGCACTGAGCCAGGCGCTGGACCTAGACCCCCGGGCATGGCACCCTGTCTGGATCAGCTCTCTTTTTTTTTTTTAATTAAAGTATGACTGAAGCCACTCTCATTCTTGTGAAAGAAAAAAATAAAATTGACACTCAAGATGAGAAAAACCAGTGCTTCCTTTGGATGTTTCGATTGTATTTGCTGGCACATCAGACAGGGTTAAATCCCCCGGATCTCTCTTTTATGGAGCTTAATAAATTCAATTGAAAAAAAATATTGGTGTTAGGTCAAAAAATATATATAAAAATGTCAAAAACTTTTTGCTATTCAAAAATAAACTTCAAATCTTCTGTTTTTAGGTTTCAAAACTCAAAATTTCATATTTTTCAGTTACAAATCTTATTTTTACCAGAACTTTTGGCCCCGTTGATGCGTTCCAAATCCATCTAATCAGGTACTATTGAAGGTAGAGTTGTTGCTGTTTATCCCTGTTTGCTTCAATTCTCTGTCAGATTATCTTGGGTGACCTGAGATGCCCCTTCAAGTACAATATAGTACCACACTGTATATTTTATTAGTAGCCCTGGCATTATTCCAAAAACCCTTCAGCTCAGTCACAGCATCAGGTAGAAACACAATAATAAGAAATGGACAGATTTGTCTTTCTCGAAACAGTAACTATACAATTTAAACATTAATGAGTAGTAGAAATGAATATTGAGCATTATGAAAAAGTAAAGATTAATTAATGTGCTCCTTAGCTGCACGTATTACATGGGCCCAACGTGGATTTGGATCATTAAAAAGCAGTAGAAAAATATATAATGTGAGTGAATGTTATCTTTTTAGGAGGCTCACCCCTCTGCAGGGTGGTTCCAGAGGATTCTCTGCCGTATGATGGTTCGCTGTGTTGTCTCACAAAGTTGGTCAGGAAACGACCAGCACCAGATGAGACTGTATCCCTGTCAGCTGCAGACATGCACTCCGCTTTGATGTCAGAGGAAGATCTCTCATCCTCATTTGCATGTATTCCTGCAGTCATGTGACCTCAGTTACCTGCCTGCCTGTTTTGGTAATCTTGTAGACAGTGTCCTGGCATACATTTAAAACTCACCACTGAACTCTTTACTTATCTGTAAATTGGACTTCATTATTCACTTGTTGAAAAATTCATTGGCTGCTGTTCATTTATAAAACTCTCTTTGGTCTCCATCTTATCTGAGGAAGCTTTTGCATTCGTATTCTCTTGTGTACAACACCCGCTCTGCTGATCTCCCAAACTCTTCACCTGGTTCTGTGTCTTTTCAATCTGCTGCAGCCTGAGACTGAAACGATTTGCAAAAAACTCTCAGATTGGACACTTTTATTTCACAAGATGATTTTTAAACAGGGCTGCACGGTGGCGCAGTG
>NC_050517.1:14000739-14010621 GCF_002922805.2 Oryzias melastigma
TGGCGACCTGTCCAGGGTGTACCCCGCCTTCGCCCTTCAGTAGCCGGGATAGGCTCCGGCACCCCCGCGACCCCGACAGGGACAAAGCAGTCAAGAAGATGGATGGATGGATGGATGGATTTTTAAACACATCTGAGGAACCATTTTAAAGATAATTGCTGCTGTTAACAGTGTAAGGATTTTATGGTTTTACACCTTTAGATGGTGGTTTTTTCCTGATTCTATTTAATTGTATTTATTGTTTTTGTAACTCTTCTCCTTCTTTTCTCAAAGGTCTTGGCTTTTTGTCAAGCTGCAGTTGTAAATCGGAATGATGTTGTTAATCTGTTCTGCCTGGATAAATGAAGGTTAAATAAAAAAGCATTTCTGGATTTTTTTTGTCAGATAAAAACTGTCCTGTGACTTGTGCTGTTCAAGCCCAGTCTGCTGCTGTGCCAAGATTCTTGGATCAGGGCTTCCATCTGCTTCACCAGAAGAACCGTTGTGTCCTCAGAGGACAGTGAAGGCGGTCAGAGCAGCAGATCATGTGATGCATCAGAACTCACAGAGAAATGTGTCAGTGTGTCAATCTTTTTGTTTCAGCTGAAATTGATCAGAAATATGTTTTAACTCAGGAAGTAGACCACAGAATTCAGGATTAACAGACAATAATTTTATGTCTTATTGTTTATGTTCCTTAAAAAACAGCTGCACCACATGGACTACCCTGAAGTTTCAGAGTGCCTTCACAAGCAAGAGGTTGTTATTTTTCAAGGATGTTAGTCATATTTTATTCACAACTAAATATTTCAGTTTAGTTAGATGTGTGGATGTCAACATTTCCTGTTCTGCGGTTTTTAAATGTTGCCTTCAGGCTGTTATTTTTTTTTTCTACCAGCAAGGAAAACAGCCTTACATTATTCTAAATGCTTAAAACCATTAAATCAAGGTAGGAACATATATAGACACGCACTGTTGTTAAAACAATGACTTTCTTAAACTTGTTTTAAGCTAAAGAGCTGCTTAAACTAAATTGCACATTGAGGACTAATAAAGTTATTCTGCTTATTTATATGTTTCATTTATTCACATAAACTATTACAAATCAAATAATTATTTTATTAGATTTATTTTATTAGATATTAGATTTATGAAGAGATTATTTATACATATATATCTTTTATATACATGCAAAAACTATGTCTAGCTAGATTATCTGACTATTGTCAAGGTGTTTTGGTTATAAATCTTTTAAAAAATGAAAAAATCCTTTCTTGTTTGTATTTAAATGTAAAATATATTCATTTTTAAATCAAAATGCATTACACATGTCTGGTTTTGTTCAAAAACTTTTTCTTTCAGTGGTTTTTGGCTGCTCAGAATTTTAAGCTTAATTTTCTTCCAACATGAGGAAAAATGCCACAAGAACATGTTAAAAACACATTTTTCATTGGAGTGGGTCTTTAAGAAAATCTTATCTTCAGTTAAATATCTGTTGCTGCAAACCTTTTTCTTTTTAGCACAAACAATTCAGGATCTGAACTCATTGATTCCAATTGAGATCAAAAACTGCATAAAAAGCACATCAAGGTCATAGCTTTATTGATGGTAAGACAATCCCATTCCAGGTGGAAAAATTTCATTTACATTTCATTTCATTGGAAGAAATGATGCCATTTTTCTCTCACCTTCTCTGTACCTAATGCTGCTTTCAAACTGCCCAACTTTCTTTGAAATGCAGAGGTTCTTCAGAAGAGCTTAAAACTCTTTGACTGCCTCCATGTGATGAGTTCACGCTCCTCCACCGCGAGGTGAGGCTGCTTTATTGGATGTATTGATTAGATCGTTGGACCATATTCTTTTTTTATCATTATGGTGCGTTTTTAGAAAAAAGTGAAGGGCGTCTTCGAGGCTCCCAGCAGAATCATCAACATTATGTTTCAAATGATTACCTCTCAATTTGAAGGCGGCGTGCTTTCTTATCTGATCCACAGCCTTTCAAACACCCGGTGGAATCAAAGGAGTGGGTTTGTTGTTATGTGAACCCTGGAATATTAAAGTCTTCACATTATCATACTTCCTTAATGCAGACTGTGCTTTATTGCACATGCTTTATTGTCTGACTCGCCACGATCTGATACGACTCGTCAAAGAATACATCTGGCTTCTCGCCGCTTATTCTACTCCATACATGGATTTCCAGCTGTTTCTTTTTAGGCCGGAGTTTTTTGCATATGAAAAAGGCTGAATGAAATGATACTATCTGCAAAATAGTGCCTGTATCTGAGGCCGCGGCTCGCAGCAGATCATTGTGCAAGCTGCAAATCTCCATGAAAAGACTCAATATTTGAGACGGCTTCAATCCTCATAAAAACGGTCATTATTGGGGTTTTTCATTTTATATGTGAAACTTTAACTGATTTATGAAATTATGTTAGGCACAATGCAGGAGTTTGTTTTATAGGAAACCAAATAGTTGCATGACTGAAATAGATTTAACCCCTTGACGGCTGAATTTATTACTAGCTATGAACAAACAAACTCATGTATGTTCTTGCTTTAAGAACACGCTAAATCAGGGTTGTCAAACATACAATGTTTAATCTGGCCCGGTTGTGAAGAGAAAAAAAAATATGAGGATGTTAAATTAAAAAGGAAGCTTCTTGCCTATACCATAATGCTAATGCTAGCTTTCCAGGGCGGAGATGAGGCATGGAGCTGCAGAAGATCTTTTCTTCCCAATTAAAGTTGCTTATATTTAGGTATAATCACTAAAAATTAATGAACCAAATGTGACATAAGTGTGTTTTGTTCTTGTTTGTTTGTTTTCTATTTTCAAATCAATACATTTAATTATTTCTGTAATGAGTTTGAAATAATTGTGTTTTGCCCTGTATTTTTCATAATCTATGCTTGCAATAAATCAATCAATCAATTTCCATGTTTTAGAAAATTACTAAAAACAGAGCTAAAGTTTCACAATTTCAGCATCTTACAATAAAGAAAAACTAATATCTGTTGAGTTTTCTTCTGACGTAGCTCCCCTTTGCTTTTGCTCATATCCGTGTCTGATCCCTGCAGGATGATAAAGGTAAACAAGGATAAAAATAATTTGAAATCGTCAAAATTATCTATATGTAAACTATTTTTTGCATGTAATTGCTTACAGAGTTAAACTTTTGTCTTGGGCACTCTTATTTTGAAAGCTAATAATACATAGCTTAAAATATTTGCTGTGCCTCTTGATAAACATTCCTAAACCCCAGAAAACAACAAATACTCCTTATAATAACGACTACATTTAGCCTTGGGTTCAGTTTAAACAGGCGTGGCCAACATGCAGCCATGTGCATCTTGGATCCACCTATTCCGTGTGGCCAACATGAATTTCCATCCGTTTTNNNGTGGCTAACATGAATTTCCATCAGTTTTTGTGCTTGATCGCACTTAAAACTCGTGCGAATGACATCAAAGGTCAATATTTTCAATATAACCTCAAATATTAAGCATTATTTAAATTTGTATTTTGATTTTTGAACAATCTGAGACAGAAAATAAAATTACAGTTTGGAAAGACATTTATAAAATAAATATACATTTTTCTTTTGAACTTGATAAGGTCACCTTTTATTATTTACGTAAAATTATGTTCTATGTTCTAAACCCGAACACCGGAAGTCACTATTCACATGTCACTGTGAAAAGGGTCAGTTACAAAAATATATCTTTATCAAAAATAAGAAAGATTGATGTGGAGTGCTGAGCTTAGTAGGAAAATTTTCCAAAACAGAAACAAAGCTGACAAGTTGACCAAAAGTTATTTTGCTATTATGTTATGGGTCTGGCCCACTTGAGATCAGATGGATTGATTGTGACCCCTTAACCAAATGAGGTTGACACCCGTTCGCTAAATAAAGGTAATTTTTGATCCAAAGTTGAAGCCAAGGGAATATATTTTTGTGGATTTTTTGGCGCTCCAAGGGAATTTAAAAAAGTATGTAACAAAATAGCGAACAGTTCACCAACTGCTGTTGTGTTACACTGAAAACGACTCCTTATGACCCCGTGCCAATTTAATTTCACAAATGCGTGTGACATGTTCAAAAGAAATGTCAAATTAGGAGAAAGCGCACATGCACAGGCTCGGTTCGCCAGTGTTCCCCATCTGCTCAGGCCTCGCTGCTGAGCTTCTGAGGCCCCATTGATAATTCTGACAGGTGCCTTTCCTTATCCCACCCGCAGCTGTCAATGAGCTGCATGTGGAGCCGCATGCAGCTGTTGGCAAACAAAGACAGAGTTGGCTTATGAAAATGAACAGCTGCTACGCTGCTAATGTACAGGCCCACTGAACATTCAAAGCCTCTGCGGTGCTCTACGCTCTCATTCCACCAACTCCATTACCTCCATACTATCTTAATCTGAAATCTTGCTTCATTTAGGTAAAACATGCAGCTGCAGGCATCAGTCGGCTACGGCTTAGCGTAATTGGATGGTTAAAGCAAGCAAGAGTCTTCTCTAAATTTTAGCAAAACAGTAAACAGGAAGACTAAGGTCAAATATTAACATATTTCAAGGTTACTTCTACAAGATTTTGAGATGTCATTTCTGGTTGCTCAATTTCGCAACATATCTTCCACTCCCTGAAATGATGATGTGAAGCTCAATTCTTAGGTTTCCTCTCAACATCAGGAACATGGCAACTGTATGGGTTATTTTATTTTTATTTCGTCTGAGAGAAGAAAAAAAATGCTTTTACATGGGGAATCATTGATGTGCATCAAAGCAAACTCCCAGCAGGCTGCCATGAGATTTTTTCCACTGAGAAACTCTGGACTGCATTTCCAATAATCATCTGTTTGTTGACCTTTGGCTACAATGGCGAGGAGTGTTCCTAGTCTTGGCATGGTTGCTTTGCCCTTCCAAATTCCCACTGGACGCTGGATGAAATTTGTTCTCTTTTTTCCTGTTTACTATCCAAAAATAAATAGAAAAAAATGAAAGACATTGTAGTGTACGGAACTGTATTTTGCAATCAATTTCATGACTTGTTATGTTTTTTTTATATAGATTCCTAATCCGGTCTTTTTTTTTTTGTATAATTTCTGCTTTGATTGCTTGAAATAAACCAAAGACTAAAGTTTATCATGATGTGACTTTAAAGCAAAAACAAGTCATCTATACTTCATAAAAATATTCTGTTTTCCTTAAATAATTATGATTCGATGAACGGTGGAATTGTCCAGCAATGCATCCTTCCTTTGCCCTTGAGTAGCTAAAGCCTTCGTCACAACCGCCCTTATGGGTGGATATGGCCTGTCTGTAGGGGAAAAATGGTCAAATCTGTACACAGGTGGTCTGCACAAAAAATGAAGGTTGTAGACCTCCCGGTGAGTCCGTAGAGCAGGGGTGTCCAAAGTCAGTCCTCAAGGGCCGTCTTCCGGCGGGTTTTCCAGAAATCCTGCCTTATCTGCTGCTGATTACCTGGATCAGGTAACAATAAGAAACTGGATGAAAACATGTAGGACAACAACCCTCGAGGCCTAGATTTAGACACCCCCGGCGTAGAGCAAAAATGTTCACATACATTTTTATCTATGGGTATGCTACAGGCGATATGTTGTAGCAAATGTCAAAACAATACAGTAAAGGTATGTAGGTGTGAAATAGGTGAGATGCAAGCATCTTGTAAGTATATTTCATTTTTTTTAAACCCTACACATTGCAAGAGGGTCGCATTAGTGCAGTTTGAGTGAGGACTGTGTGCCACTTGCGCGTCCGTTGCTCTTTTTGTCCTTGCAGCCTGCCTGTTGAACTAGACAAAAGTGACCTGCATTGAGTGCGCATTTAGCCCATGGTGTTTGCACTGGATAAGCATGTGCGTCTTCTTCTTTTTTTTCTGTTAACTAGGGCATATCTACCATATACAGTGGCAAGAGACTTGGTGAGAAATGTCAAAGTAGTGCAAATAGAGTGACTCTTGCTCCAGGGTTTTTCTTTCACAGCTCCATTCCGATAATGAAAGACTTGGTGTCAATAAACTCCTGCCGGGCACAAACCACAATTATTAATTTCTCCTTCATGATCAATTTTCAAGCAGTTTCATTAGAAAGAGGAGATGTCATCCATTTCTCCCAGCCAAATATGCGTCAATGATTGGTCAATGTTCAACTAGGTTTAACCTTCAACATCGTTTTGAACGTAGACCCTGATAACATTTGTAGAAACTTGTAGAGCTGCATGTGAACGTGAGAGTTTTGAATGCGGAAGCGTGAATGCATGTACGTGTGCTTATATAGACTTTTCATTGGAACACATGTTGACGAAGACAATGTGAACGCATCTTAAGAAATGAGGAAATTAGACAATCAGAGTGTAGTTTGTATAGGTATCCCACGGGCGCTTGGCGTATCACGTCCACATCAAGTGCATACAGCATTTGCACTTGATCAGTATGGAATACGCACCTTACAAATGAGTGTGGCACAAGAGAACCGTAGGACAGCATCACCAATACTGTATAACACAAGTATGTGTAACTCACATCCTCCTTACAAATACTTCAGGGTACACTTACCACATGAAAGACAAGGTAGTTCTGTTTTCATGACGTCCCTTAACCCATACGTGTCAAAGTCAAGGCCCGGGGGCCGGATCCGGCCATCCGTGTAATTCTATCCGGCCCTACAGATCATTTTATTTTATTGTTATTAATAGGCTGATGTTATCTTACTCTTATTTCTAACTTGGATCATTTTGACAAAATATATTTTTATGGAGAGTAAAATATTGAAGGTTATTTAAAGTTTAAGTTGATTTATTCTGGAATAATATTCCTGCCTTTCTATTATTCATAATTATGTTAAAAAGTTGCAGTTTTAAAGTTTTAAAAATTGGCATTCTACTAGATTTTTGGACTATTTCAGCATTTTCTATGATTTCTTTTTAGGCTGTTTTGGAGTTAAGCTAATATTTTAGCTACATGCTAGCTGTTCTGGCTAATTTAGACCTTTTTCAGTTTTTTTCGGCTTTCTTGAATTTTTCTCAGCAACATTCTAGCTGTTTTGACTAATTTAGGCTTTTTAACATTATTTTTTTTAGGTTAATTTGGCATTTAGTTAATATTCTAGCTGGCTATTAGCTTCAGTGCTTTCAGCTATCGACTTAAGCATTTTCAGCTATTAGCACTAGGATCTTCAGCGGACAAATTTAGCTTACAACATTCACACTAGCATTGTCACAAGTAATGCTATATATCTAGTTCATAACTATGTTCAAAAGTTACAGTTTTAAAGTTTCAAAAATGTTGTTTTAGTGTTCAATAAATGCTTATCCTGTTCGACCTAAAGTGTGTTTTGGCCCCTGTTTGGCCCCATTGAGTTTGACAGTCCTGCCTTAACCTAAAAACCAGCGACATTTGGATGGATCAACCCCCCGTACGGTCATGTGACCATGGCCTCAGTTGGTTCCAGCATCCGCACGACCCAAAAATGGAAAGAGCGGGCTCAGAAAATGGATGGCATTGTGAAATGTGCTTTGCAGTGTTGGTTTTATTGTAGCTTTCATCAATTTGGAACAAACTTGCACAAAACGCTGAATCTTGTAGAGTTGGTGAGGAAGCTTATTTGAACCTGTTCGGTCCGACCAACCTCTGTAAACCCTCACGGCGCTGTACGCTTAACTGTCCCTCAGCACCAGACAAACAGACAGAAATCTGGACTACATTATGAGAGCACACCCTCACTTTGCTACAGCTGCCAGATTCAGAAGGTGTAGAAGCCGAGGGTTTGGTGTAGACAAACACCATTACTGAAGCTCGGTTTCTAGAGTTGATTGATAAAACATCTCCTCGTTTTAATGACATGAAATCCATTTTGACTCACATGAATCAACGGTAAATGTGTGTATTCCTGATCATTTTCAATAAATGTTGCAAATGGTGAGCGGATACCAATGACGTTAAGCAAATTTGAGCAGAGAATCATCAGAGCGCCGTTGTGGTTTGATAAAACCTCACATCCTCATTGGTCTCCCTTCTGCTTTGTAGCCCAAATTTAGGATCCTCAGTTAAATCCCACAAAACCCACAGAAAAAAAAACTGCCAATCTCTCGTCTGCTTTCAATCCAGGTGGTGGTCCCAGCCGCGCACACAAACCTGTGATTCCACATGAAAGCCTCAGGCGTCTGGGGATCTGAAAAAGAGACGAGGGAGCAAGAAGTAGGACAAGCAACAAAAGAGTAGAATCAGCTCAGAAAATCCCACCCCCCCGGGGGCTGTGGAGGTATCTACACTCAAACAGCTACCACACACATCCCTGCACAGGCTGAGACAAGGCACAATGGCAGTTGTGGTGCATTAATGGAATGACAAGAGGGCCACCTAGCCCTGAGAACGCCGTCGATGCAGATGCAAATGTGGTCTCTGGGCGCAATGTTCGGGGGAAGCGTGCCGCTGTGGCTGCAGGGGGCAACAGTACCCGGGAAAACAAACAAGGCTGTTACACGGGAGATAAATGACGCAGAGTTTGGTGGGATTACATTTCTGCACTAAATGAAATTATCAGAGATCAGGTTGATGGGAACACATGAAGGAGATAAACTATTAAATCAGCTAAAGAATTTTTCAAATGTTGATTTTTTTCAACAATTACTGGGAGAGTATGAACAGATTAAGCCTACAACGATGTAACGCGACCACACAAAGAGAAAAACTGAATAATAAAACAATAACAAATACTCCTTGAATGTTGATAAATTCAAAAATAGTTGAAAACATGTAGGAATACGGGCTGTCTCCTCCTTTTCCAATCACGTTGTCACGAGCAATCTCCATGAAGGCTGGCAGCAAGGCGGGATCAAACAGATGTGGATTGACAGGAAAATTTAATTTGCGACACTCCCTCCCCCCATTTAATTCTGAGTGTTGATTTTGATCTCTGACAGACGCATTAACAGACCGCCGATTCTGCTCCCTCCTAAACAACATGGAGGAATGGAACTGGAATTCATTTATTTCATCCGTTAATTTAGAAAAAAAAATGTATTTACTCGACTAGATGGGTTTCAAATGAGTCGATGGCAGAGGGGGAGTTTTGTGTCAGCTTGTCTCGCCTGAAGGGGCTGCTATCTGACATACTGTACCCACATTACTGCTGCTCTGTCATCTCCTGAAATTAATCGTTTTTCTTTTGCAATGTCAAAATGTTGTTGCGAAATGCATCCTGTTCTTGTCCCACAGCATCTACTGGCATTTCAGCTTTGGAAGTGTAAAAATGTGATGATACATTGTCCTGTCAAGCTCTGCAACAACCCAGCTAAAGGTCATTTAAGTTGTTTTGCTTCAATTAAAATGCATTTGTTTATTTCACTACAGCAGTACGTACATATTTCAATCCATTCCATAGTTTCAAAGCTGTTTTAGAACAAGAAAAATTCTCCATTAATGACAGAATATTTCACCCTTTGAAAGAATGAGGAAATGCTATGCATAATTTGGTCACACTAAACTGAGGTAACGCTCATGTATTTCAATCAGCACCATGGACAGCGTTTCCTCATATGTTTATCCCCTTGTTTAAGTTAATTAGCACAGTGGCAATCTGTCTTATTTTTTTCTTAAACCAAGTGAATTCAATTTAAAGTTTATTTCTTTCTCAAGTCCAATTAACTTTGAGAAAGATAATGCCTCAACTATCAGAAACACACACACTGGACCGGTTTAAGTGTGCAAAGGTCCTTAGTGACTGAAGTGACTTTTAGACTTGGCAAATATGGAAATATGAGATTTTTTTTTGGTTTGTTTTGTTTTTTTTTTGTCAAAAAAAGGAACCTTGTAATGCCACCTTTTCTGGAAAGCAAGTAAACTAAAGGGATGCATTAGGGTAAGGTGGATTTTCTTCTGACGTC
>NC_050517.1:14010755-14013171 GCF_002922805.2 Oryzias melastigma
TTGTTTTTTTGTCAAAAAAAGGAATCTTGTAATGTCATCTTTTCTGGAAAGCAAGTAAACTAAAGGGATGCATTAGGGTAGGGTGGATTTTCTTCTGACGTCACATGTCAATCATCATAACAATACTAGGCCTGTTTGAGATGACCAGCGCCTCGCCTGGATCATCAGCGAGACCAGGCAGCTGAAAAAGGCGGGAAAAAGGTGCCTCGGGCACCTTTTTCCCGCCTTTTTCAGCTGCCTGGTCTTGCTGAGCTGCACCGAGACTGAACGACAACAGGAAGTCAGGGTTGTCCTCAACATTCAGTTGAATTTTAAAATGCCTCTCCTCCTTCGTATGATCTTTACTATTATGTCATTTATAATAATTTTTAACATCAGATGAAAAATAGCTGCTGGGTTAATTTAATATCCTCTGTCCTAGAGAAGTAAATAAAATTGAAGTTAAAGTTAACTTTTAAAGACACCAGTACATAACCACAGATGATTTGAAATAATTTTTACATCAGTGATTCACTACTTTCTAGAAAATTTACAAAATACACAAATTACCCTCATTTAGTGCCAATCATTTCTGATCAGAATCACATTGAAGTACAAGAACTGCCAGAACACGTTTCCCACAATGCATTGTTTTGTAGTCATTAAGGCAGCTTGTTGTCAGTGCAGTACCAGATTTCCAGTTGCACGCCCCTGGGTAGGCGCCTTTTTTTATATATGTCACAATATTTTATAATGATTGACCGGTTGACATTAGACCAAAATCTACCCAACATGCACTGCATGTTATGCATGATATGCGCATAGCTGCGTCTCCATGCTTGATCTCATACACACCTATTGCATACATATGTGTAGACATAGAAATAGCTAATATGTTGTTTAGGTCTAAAGGGATGTGATTTCACTCAACGAGGACCTTTAGGAAGATTTAAATCTTTTTTTGTTATTTCTCACTATTAAGATTTAGGAAACACAGTCCAAATAAGCAAATCTTAATCAGTTATAGAGTTTTTTTTGCCTGAAAGTTGATGTAGGGCATTCAGAAAAATAACAGTTTTTTAAATGTGATGCTTTTCTGCTGTACAGGAATAATTGATAAAATCAGGATAAACATTGACCCATGTATTTAGCTGCAGATTTAACCAAACTGCATCACAATAAGCAACAACCAACATATTTTTCAGGAATGATGAGCACAGTGGTAGAATTTTCAGTCAGGAGTAAACAGGTACAGCGCTCCCCCTAACATGCGCCATCCAGCAAACAGAACGTATGAGCCCTCGCTGTCATGGTTACAATAATATACATCCACTGATGATTGCTGAGTGGTTGAAGTAAGAGGACCGTTGCCTTTGAGAAGTCTTTCATGTCAGGCTGCAGTGTTTTGTCATCCATCTGCTCGAGCATCCTCTTGAACTCATATTTTGATGCGTTTATAACCGTGACACCTCTGCTGCTCCCATCATCATAACCACGACAACTAAATGAGGCTGCTGTGATGTAGTGCTACCGCCGGCAATAAGCGCTTCGTGCAAATGACCTGCAGGTTGGGAGGGCTGTGTGTGTGTGTGTGCAATCATCCCATTCCGAATGTGATTAAAACTGGGATAAACATCAAACAAAGGAGACAAATTTTCAAAACAAAGGTGTTATTGGATTTTTGGAAATTCTGCCACGAGAAATTCTGAGTCCAATTCTGCAATAAAAGACTTTGGATGTTATTGGAAATGTTAATTTGGAGGATGCTACCATGAAAAACTACAATTTTCATAACGTTGGCAGAACATTCATACCCTGTAGTGATCTTCTTTTTACATTTGTGATGTGTTTATGCTCTTCTGATAACTAATGAAACAAACTTTATAAAAGACACTTTTTAATTTTTACCATTAAGAAATCTCCCCTGTGCTACATTATAATAAAACTGGATCCATCAAAAACTTAATAAAACTATAATAAAAATGCCCTGAAAATGTCAAGGTTGTTATATTTTATGGGCACGCTGAAACTTTGTTGGGTTTTATATAATATATTTTAGTTCAACACTATAATCGGCACATGAATAGGCGTCATGCCCTTACTTTCAAATTATATATATATATATAAAAAATTACCTAACCCATTCATCTTCCACTGTTGAATGTAATCTAATTTGCAATTTGCCAACCAGATGGTTTTCTTGTATGAGAGGTGAGAATGCATGTGTAGGAGGAAAACAGAAAAAGAAAGGGAGAGAGTATTAAAAAAAGCTTTGTATTCATTTGTACTCATGCTAGGTATTGTTTGTTCTTCATTAAATATCACACAGAGTGGATAGTCAGTATATGCTAAGATCAGTATCGAAGAGTGACACATCCATCTAAGTCGCTTTGTTACATCTAAGTAAACTGCAGCAAAATAAAATTTACGTTTCAAG
>NC_050517.1:14013244-14023981 GCF_002922805.2 Oryzias melastigma
GTTACATCTAAGTAAACTGATGCAAAATAAAATTTACGTTTCAAGACAAGCTTTGTGTTTTTATATATCAGTGATTTTTTCTTGCAACGAGGCACCTGAACAACAGAGAAACAATACCTGCTGCACAATTCAACAAAATGTTTGCTCACTTCCAGCTGCAAAAGTGCTTCACTGTCTAAGGTATGCTGCCAGTCATTTCAAAGGAGGGTTTTTCACAGCTTCAAAAATTGAAAATTGTAATTCTGTGTGTGCCTGGGAGTGAGTGTCTGAGCTGACTGCAGGTTTAGGAAGTCCTTGTCAGTTTTTTTTTAGGGCACCACTTCAGACTAGAAGTATTTCATCTGTTGATCAGTCAAGAACTGTTTGGGGTTCTGTTGCATAATTGATGCAGATGAGTCACTCAACTCTGCACTGGTTTTTCATTTGGAGCCAAATTATGCAAAAGAGCAGCATCAATATTAGCAAGGGAACTTCTACAGAAAATGAAGTGGTTCCCTCTAGAACTCTGTTGTTTAATTTTGCCATGGTAGATCAATTATCATTATAACCTGTACATTAAATCTCTACAGATGAAATTACATGACTTCTATAACACTCATGTTTTACTGCAAGAAAGTTTTCACTGAAATCTTGAATTTTCACTTTGTTTTGAATCTCGTTTGTTTTTCTTAGTTTGTAAAAGTATAACATGTCTTTTCTAAATGTAACATATTCTTAGTTGGGGTTCACTATTTAGAACAAATCGAAACTCTTTAAACTCAAAGCAATGTTTATGCAAGCATCTGATGAGACAAAAAACAAACAAGTAGGAGAGTAATACTGGCCAACTTCAGGGAAACAGAACACGAATATTGAGTCGGACCCGCAACAACACTCAGGGACAGGGAACATGAAGAGGAGCGGTTCCCGTGACACCCCCATCAGAGACCAGACACATGAAGAGGAGTGGCCCTGACAACCATCTTCAGGGGCAGGACACACAAGGAGAAGTCATCCTAACAACTCTCCTCTGGAGGGAAAACACACGAAGAGGACTGATTTCAAAGAACCGTTTTCTTGAGGGAGGACAGATGAAGAAGAGCAGCCCTGACAACTGTCTTCAGTGGCAGGGCACATGAGGAGAAAGAATCCCAAGAACCCTCCTCTTGGAAGAGGACACATGAAGAGGAGCGGCCCTTAGAACTATCTTCAGGGGCAGAATACATGAAGAGAATCCATCTCTCCAACTCTCCTCAGGAGAGAGAGCACATGAAGAGGAGCTACCTCTGCAACTCTCCTCTGGAGAGAGAACACATAAAGAGGAGTGGCCCTTAGAACTATCTTCCGAGGCAGGACACATGAAGAGGAGCAGCCCTAATAAGTTTCCTCTTGGGAGAGGACACATGAAGAGGAGCGACCTCGCCAACTCTCCTCAGGAGAGAGAACACATAAAGAGGATTGGCCCCAACAAGACTCCTCTTGGGAGAAGACACATGAAGAGGAGCAACCTCTGCAAGTCTCCTCAGGAGAGAGAACACGTGAAGAGGAGAAGGCCCACGGAACTATCTTCAGCGGAAAGAGACATGAAGAGGAGCGGCCCTAACAAGTCTCCTTTTGGGAGAGGAAACATGAAGAGGAGCAACCTCTGCAACTCTCCTCAGGAGAGAGAACACATAAAGAGGATTGGCCCCAACAAGACTCCTCTTGGGAGAAGACACATGAAGAGCAGCGATCTTGGCAACTCCCATCATGGGAGAGAACACATGAAGAGGAGTGATCCAAAAAACCTTCCTCTTGTGGGGGACACATGAAGAGGAGCGACCTTGGCAACTCTCATCGGGGGAGAGCACCCACGAAGAGTAACGGCCCTAACAAGTCTCCTCTTGGGAGAGGACATGTGAAAAGTAGTGGCCCTGATATTTACCTTCAGGAGAGGGCACATGAAGAGGAGCAACCCCAACAACTCTCCTTCAGGGGAGAGGACACATGACAAGGAGTGGCCTTGGCGAGCCTTCTCAAGGGCAGGAAATAAGAGGTATGGCCGCAACAATCCCCATCAGAAGATGTAGAACAGGGGATTCCAAAGTCAGTCCTCTAGGGCCGGCGTCCTTCATGTTTTCCAACCAACCTCCAATTGAAGCTCCTTACTGGCCAAACGCACCTGATGCAGGTAATCAGCAGCAGATAAGGCAGGGCTTCTGGAAAACCAGCAGGAAGCCGGCCCTCGAGGACTGACTTTGGACACCCTTGATGTAGAACCATGAATGTCATGGGATGGCATGTCTTGAACAAGGCTCAAGGAAAACCTTCCTCTGACATGGCATGGCTTGGTATGGAATGCACTGGCAAGAAAACTGCCACTTCAGCAAAGATTCTCCTGCTGGATCAGGTCCTTCTGTCAGGAACTGGTGGTGTAGGACCTAAAAGGCAGGAGAAATAGCAGATGTTCTGACAAGCAGGATCTAAAATTTCATACAGAAGATCATCGACTTGAATCATTATAGCTTTGGATAATTGACAACTTAAACTTGGCGTGTCTGACAGGAGGAAAACCTGAAAACAGAACATGACAACAACCTAGAAAACCTAACTGAGAGGAAACAAAGCACAACAAGGACACAACCCGAACACGTAATTTCATATTCCAAACTAAAAGATGAGTGGAAACATGTTTTATCATCATGAAACCTATTTTTAATGCAAAGCCACTCCTCAAGGTGTCATTGCAAAATAGCGCATATATTTGCAAGGCATTATGGGGACTCCTCTGTTGTGTATGTAGAAACTATTCTAAGTCTCAACTGATGGCATTTTTAAAAACTCAGTCCAGTTGTTATTTAGAAAATACATAAAGTTAAGGAAATCAACAATTCACTAAAATGTCAGAACTTCTTTGGATTTGTGGGTCCAGCAAGAAAAGAAAAGCCATGCAGACACCCACACATGTGGGTGTCTGCTTGACAAATTCAGTCAAAATGACAGTTATCAAAACTACATTTCAGTTAGCAGTAAATTGACTTTTTGGCCCATCTCCCTTAAACGGCCTGTCAGTCACTTTAACTAAATCTGACACTTGTTGATCAAGTCGCCTACGTGCCAAACATTATTCTCTCTGGAGTAATAATTCTTGATTGCCTCACTTTTATGCCTTGAACTTAAATCAGCTCTCTCTCACTACCTATTGTGAGCTGCATGACGATCAGCTTGGCTGCTTGATTTCTGTAAATGTTGAGGTCAAATGCAAGTTGAATATGAAAGGATATGCCAGAGTCTCTGCCTGAACATTAATAAAGCAGAAGTGGTGAGGAGGACATGCGTGTTGAACTCTGGGGCACAGACAGACTGATGAGAATTGAAAGTTATTTGAAAAAGAGTTGAAAAAGAAAGTACCCAGATTGGAGAGGAATAAAAAAAAATTTGAGCGAATATTGAAGAAATACAGACCAAAATGTATTGTTTGAATATTTGTTCATAAATCAGAAAAAACATAAAAAAACAACAATTTGAGACAGGAAGACCCATTTGCTGTGACATTAGAGACCCACTCTAATCATATTTTGATCTATTTTGAAATTGTTTCCAGTGGTGTTTATAAATGTTATGCCGTTTTTAGCCAAAATCCAAAGATCTGTGCTGTTTTTTGGACATAGTTTCTGCAAAGGAGCAGGTATTCATTAGAAATTAACCTCAGAGTTGTGCCATGAAACAAACCCTCTCCACTTTCCCCTCTCTGTTGCTGAGAGCTCTCTGTTTACACTCTCTCCTGCTAGCTACCAACCCCAATACCCCCAACCTAACATTACCAGTGCAACAAAATGGCTTTCCAGCTGTTCACTTTTGAGATGCCAGCTCTGAAACCTAAATTTTTTTCAAATCTTTTGAAAAATTACGATTTTTTCCAATTGTAATTTTTTTGTCTGCTCCTGATTAAAAACAGTTTGAATAAAGAAATACTCTGAGACTTTAATTTTCATTATGTGTGTACTATGTGTGCCACAAGAACATGTTAAAAGCACCAAAAAAATTATTTTCATCAGAGATCTTAAAGCATCTCTTTCCTCATTAAGTGGCTTCACCCCAAAATCCAAATATTTATAAAAAAATAATACTACAATTTATGGTTGTGCCTTAAATGAGTTTTCAGCAAAATTATTGTTTGTAAAACACAATTCAATTGAACAAAGAGCTTCTGTGGAGCTGACAACAGAGGAAAAAAAGTGAGAAAAACAACATAGCGCTCAATAGCTGAGAGTCTGTAATACATTTTGGTTTTAAAAGCAATACTTTTAGAATGACAGTCAGGTGAGGATGCTTCATAAAATGTTTTTGTGCACTGAAAAACATCATAATGTTGCTGATGAGCAAGTCTACAGCCGGCTGATGCATCATTTATGCAGCAATAGACCCTTTTGTCAAAAATGTGTCCATCTCTGATAAAGTTCATCATTTTATTTTTTTAAGAATTAGTCTTTTTTCTTTTACATATCAGTAAATTTATTTCTATTTGTTATTAGCTTATTACATTTTTCTCAACATTAATGGATGTAGCTGAGTTTCAAAGTTGTTTTTTTGTAAAGAGAAATGTAACAATTCTCCCTCCTAAATGTGATCAGAAAACTGTTTACAGTGTTAGGATCTCGCTGAAGGAATCCTCTGATTCTGCTTAAGTTGGGTAGAAAAATAGAACTCTGTGGTGTAAATGAAGAAACATGTGTCCATATGTGGGCAGTACCGGTGTAAAGTTGTGACCACAAGATGACACTTGATAGACTTAAAGGCATGGCACTAAAAGCTTTTGGGAAATCCCAGCTGTCAGGAAAAAGAGAGTGGTGACGAGCAGTTATGGGATGACAAACAGGCTGCTAGACAGACTAAAAGAAACACTACGTGGACAAACAAACTGAAAACAAAAATAGCAAACTTCCATTTCTCATTGAGGAAACACATCCTACTCTCTACATAGTAACCACATCCTCTGAATGCAATCTCTCTTGAGCTCTGCAGCAGACATCCCAGCATCACACAGGCTTAGGCTCATCGTGCTGTGATAGCAGTGCTTTGTATCACCTCCATTCTGACAGCTTGTTATACTGACAATGTGAATTGCTGCCTTTGATGCCGACTGCACGAGAAGCCAAATAAATGATTACGCCAAACCTATATTCATCAGAAAGCAAGGCAGTCTGTTCTGCAATGTTTGCATCTGTTTTATTTATTTATTTTTGGAGCTGAAAACCTTCAGATTTGAAGCATTTCTTTTTATACTGCATGTTAATATTAAGAACAAGTAAAATACTCATTCTCAGAAAGCAGCTTGTACATATTTTTAAAGAATTTGATACATTTTAAAAGTATTTACCAGGTAAAGAGAATTTCCCTTTAATCGACACTTCAGGTGGGTCACTGAGTTTCTACAGAGACCTGAAAACTACTAAAGGAAGCGGTTGCAGCTCACGCAGTGACAGGTTGAGGCTCGAGGCAGGATCTGGCTGTGCCGCTAAATGCAGGTTCAGAACAGCTTTTGCGAGGCCGTTTCAGAGATATTTCTGGTTGTTGGGTGTTTTCAGTCTCCTATTTGAAATGAGCTACAGTCTATTTAAGAGATACTCAAACTGTTTTTAATTTCATTGAGTTTAAAAAAGAAACTGAAAAATGTAAAGTTCTTCAGGAGATAATGACTTTGAAGCTAAATTCTGACATAAATTACTTTGTTGTATTTTAACCCATAGTGACAGAGAGCAACAAAAAAAAACATTTATTTATTTTTTTGGTAATGACCTAAAATTGTAAATTTATGCCTGTTATGCCATGACCTGGAAGCTTCTCTTGGATCTCTGCACTCTGTCCCAGATTCCAGCTGGAATGACCCTGAACAGAAAAGGAAAGGGATATAAAGTGAGTAAATTGATGTTATACATCGTGCTCAGTGACTCAGAACTCAATATAAAGACTTTACTAAAAGAGTTTTATAACTCTGTCTCTTGCTGCACAGTACTGAAGACCAGTAACAGGGACAGGCTTTAGCACAGCTACTGTCCACAATCGGTAATGTTCTAGTACCCATCCACATCTGGTACCGGGTTAAGGTTAGGGTTACGGTACCAGTGCAGTCAACGCTCCAGTACTGGACCGGTAACTGTTTGTGGCCTGGAGGTTGGGGAGCCTTGATTTAACAGGAACAGTCAGCAAATCAAAAAAACGACGAGTTTGGGACGCCTAAAACGTCAATTTGTGACATAGAGGGGCTGAGAGTTAAAGGCGTCATTATTGTAAATACTTTGTTAAATTTTCTCTTTATTTGATACAAACGTGGTTGGTAGACTGATAAACTAAAATAGCTTAACATTTCCAATGTATGATCAGTACTAAAACTGCAAAAGAAGAAGGACTTATACACTAAAATGCTATAAATAAAGGATGAGGACAATTATTCTTGAATTGTTAAAAGTTTCCATGAAAACACATTTAAAGTGGAAGCAAAAATACAATAAAGAGCACTTTTGTTGGTACACAAAGAAAATGTGTGTATCAATGTTTCCTCATACTAGTTCGTGTTCTGTGATCTGGACAGAAGACCATGTAGGGAACATCAGATGACAAAAAGAGAACTTTTCATGATGACATTAAGCAGCACATAAACGGACTGATGACGACACGTCGGAATCGCCACATTGTGTGGAATCATTTAAAGCTTGTCATTAGACGCTTACAACAAAGTTGAGACTTGAAAGCACTTTAGTTGTAATGATATTTTTAATAAAATCTGGCTCACATCAGAACTAATAAAAATGGGCAATAGACCTTGTGTTTAAAAAAAAAGAGTATTTGAAACCAATTTTACGGTACAGTGAGCTCCTCCCCTTTCCTTTCACTTGTAGCTTAAAGCACAACTGCAGAAATCTATGTACAACTCTGCCTTAGTTATCTGTGCTGTGAACTATCTGAGGCGTGGGAAGGGCCATGTCGCTGTTTTACAGCACCACTGCTTGTTGGGAATACAAGAACATTTGTTTTATGTCAGAGTCTCTATAACTTTCCAATAACACCAGAAAAAGTGTTTAATTGTGTTGAATATCACTTCTTTTAAAGGGTGCTGCTATATTTCTGAAGAAGTAATAATAGTGGCAACAGTCACATGGTCGGGAACACCAGATCTAACCGGTAAAAGATGGTTTGGGTACTTTTGCTATTACTTTTATGATAAAATGTGCTGGTAGACAACTCAAGTGGAGCTTGAAGCCAGTGTGTGTTTGGTTTTGCTATCCCAGTATGATTATGTCTGATGTTCACACCGGCCTAGCCAAGAAAACACTTAACCTGCTATCTTATAGGGTCCAGATGACCCCACTATTAATGTGAACATGCCTAGGATAGCACAAGGGTTAAAATCAAAAGTCTATTTAAACGTGGATCTATGCTTTTTTTAGACTTCCAGGTTCAAAACTCTCATGTTCATGCAAGTTGATAAGTCTAATTTCAAGCTCTTAGCACAAAACGTAAGATCATTGAACAGTTAAGTTACCTTCACACCAGGCATGTGCTGTGGGTTCAAGAACACGCCATTTGTGGTTGCATGAACTGGCATCCACAAGAGGACCTGAAAAGAGGGCTGAAAATCTTTTGCCAGAAACGGAAATTGTAAAACATCATTAGCCTGAAGCAAAAATTCCACAAGATTTGTAGACACTGTTGTTGAAAGTTTTTAAAGTGAATAAACAGTTTGGTGTTCAGGATTAGCTTCAAATGTGTCTAAAGAGGGTAAACACTTTTTTAAAATATATTTTTGAAAATTAATAAAGTGTACAGATTTATAAAACTGTTAAGATGGGTCTTGGTCGCTTCCTGTGTCGCTAGGTCTAAGCAAGTCAAGATGGCGAACGAAAATCATTAGCCGGAAACGGAAACTCCACAAATTTTCAGAGTTGTAGCCACTTTTATTAGAACTTTTTTAAAGTCCAAAGTAAAAATGTTAAACGCTTTATTAAAAGATATTAACAATAGTGTTCAGATTTGTAAAACTGACTTTTGCATTGGAGACCAGTGCTTACGTTTCACCACTGTTAGCTTCAGCCCTCTACGCGATCAACGTGAATCAGCTCTGTTGCAAAGAAAAGCAGCTTTAACGTTTGGTGTCTGGTTATTCCAGCACAAAAAAGACAAACAATAATTTCTCCTTAATGATCATGTTTACAACAGTCGGTACTTCCTTGTTCTGAAAAGGATGCTACCCACACACCACTACCAAATACAAGTCCCTGATTGGTTAAAGTTTGGGTGTTTTTGTGATTTAGCAGTCAGAACTAGTCAACTAGTTAAACTTCCAGTGCACAATCAATGAACAGCTGATTTGTTTGTAGAACCTGCGACTGATTTTAAAAGCTCATGTACCGACGCGTGAACGGAAGAGTTCTGGATGCAGAAGCCTGAAACAAGGGTTTAGATGCACGTTCACAAATCTGACATTAGTTTGATTAATCCAGCAGAGAATGACCTGTAAATCTTTAAAACATTTCTAAAAACTGTAACAATCCCTTTTGTTCACTTTTCTTTCCTCCTGTCATCTTCAAACTAGAACAAGAAAATAGATGTGCTTCTGTTGTTGACATTTCAAAAACATTCTGGTGTGTACACAAATAGTACATTTTTGAGCCAATTGTGTTTTCAACAGTGAAGATTGCCAAATAGTTTCTGCATTTTGTCCTTTTTTTGCCTGAAAAACACATCTGGAGAGGAGACAAAGTCATTCTCTAACAGTGCGCAAAGTGAAAGAAAAATGAAAAATCAATATAGTGGGATAATGATCTTGAAATATTAGCTCTTTGCATGAAACAAGGACCACACGCTGTTATCTTGGCTGCTTTTCTTGTCCTTAACTGTGACTAATAATCTAATTTCCTCACTGAATTTGCTCGTTTGGAACCGGAGTTGTCTTCCCGATGCCTGGGACTCAAAAGCGATTTCCCGTCAGCTAAAAATGCACAACACATTGTGCCCTTAGGATAATGAAAATATCTCGTTTTGCTTTGGCTGTGTACACCAGTCAGTGTCCGAACAACACGAAACAATCCTTCAGAGGGAGTTATAATTGATCACATCGCAGAGCACCAAGAAACCCCTGAAGATTTCTGTACGGAATATCTCAGATATCTTTTTTCTTGAGGTACTTAAACAGTGGAGAGTGTACCTGAGGGGTTTTACACTCAAGGGAACCCTAAAATATCACCCTCGTAGCAGAAAAGGTGCTGCTGCAGTAGAACACACTGAAAGCAAATTATTCAAAGGGAGAATTTACATACTGTGGTACACTCCAACCAATAAAAATTGCATAAAAGTTACACTGCCCAAACTGTGTACAGCCTAGTTTTCTCTTTATCCTAGTTTCTCACGAACTATTTACCATTGATTGGAGTCTGTGCGTTCTGCAGCTGCAGTGATGGCAGACCAATTCACTGGAGAGCAAGTTCTTAGAGAGAGTGTGCCCTGCAGATGAGATATTCAAACACAAGAGTAGCAGTGTGACAATGATGTATTGACTGCTGGCTATTAAGAACAGCAGTGCATATTCTGATGTATGCCTCTACCCGAGAACATTCTGTCTCTACACTTCTGAATCATGCACTGTTTGGAAGAATACAAAAATCGAATATGGCAGGAATAAATAGTTAGTAGCAGTGTCTGGGTATTTGTGAGTCCATATTCACTGAAATAAGATGGGGTGAAGGAAACAGACAAAAATAACAACATTGTCTTGTTTTTCTTTTGTCCGTTATTTATTTTTTTTAAATCTGTGTGTGGATCTAACATGGCCCTGACTTCACGGTTTCTGGTAATTGGTTGTCCCAAAATTTTAGCTAAATATAACTATTCTGAATAACTGCTCTACAATACAATTTTTTTCTGTGGCAATTTAAATCAGCATTAACACTTCTTTTAAAAGGTGCTTCCATATATCTGAAAAAGTGTTAATAATGGATATGATGTAAGAATAAAATGGAAAAAGTCAGAAAAGATGAGTTAAAAGTAACAATTGTATAGTTTAATATTTTTAATCATTTTACACTGGGGATTTAGGTTCAATGTTGACATACTTTTGACTACTGTAACTCAGTTTATGTCATGCCACTGGATTCTGCAGTGGAGAAAAGCAGCCTCGGCTGAGTTACAACCCCTTACTGTAGTAGCGCTCACACAGTGTAACGTAAACCCGCTGATTCTGTCGTGGAAAACAGCCGCTTTGTGTCATTATGCACCACTTAACATTAGTAAAATAACTCAATAGCGGTGAGATAATATATAACTTTACTTCTTCCCAACTCCTTTTCATTCATATTTAATGAAAACAATGTGACCTATGTGTATTGTATGGATTACTTGTCATGTTCTGCTTCTTATGTTACTTTTTCTTTTGCTTTTGTGCAGGCGGCTGTGACTCCGCCCATTCTCCCGTGGATCCTGCTAAGCAGTCACAGCTGCCTGCACTTCAGTAAATAGGAACTCTGCTGCAGCCCTTAGTGTTGGCTCGTTTTGATTCCTGAGTCCTGTGATTTTGTTTAACATGGCCCAATCGGGACATGACTGAAATAATCTCTAATCCCGATTAGGAGTCATTACACTGCCCCGGAGATGGCATCTTCTTTTTTTTGTTAACTTTTCTTTGATTTTTAATCAACGGGTTTCCTTATTTCTGAAATTAGTTTGACATATTTAGGATTTCTTATATTGTTTCCAATAAAGTCTTGAAATAAACTAATGAATCAA
>NC_050517.1:14024541-14040144 GCF_002922805.2 Oryzias melastigma
TTTTGATTCCTGAGTCCTGTGATTTTGTTTAATATGGCCCAATCGGGACATGACTGAAATAATCTCTAATCCCGATTAGGAGTTATTACACTGCCCCGGAGATGGCATCTTCTTTTTTTTTTGTTAACTTTTCTTTAATTTTTAATCAATGGGTTTCCTTATTTCTGAAATTAGTTTGACATATTCTTATCATATAGTTTCCAATTAAGACTTGAAATAGACTAATTAATCAAATCATTAGTTATGTGTTGCGTATCGGTGCAAAGCTGATATGAAAAGCCACTTTTCTTCACGTAATGTTGATTGCCTGAATGATTTAGGAGTTAGGGTATGCCAAAAAGTGTGTTTTTTTCATATAAATGCTTTGAAATATTCTAACAATGAAAGGGAAGTATGCAGTGGTGGACGCTAATGCACAATTCATCAGTGAGATGCTACCTTAGCAAAACGCAAAAAGATGAGTAGAATTTAAAGCTGACAGCATTGCTATTTTATCCCAACAAATATGAAGGAATATGAATAAACAACCTCAGTCACTATGATCTCTCGCCTGCTGTGCAGATTACTGCATCAGTCTTATTCCTGCAGTCCCTCCATCCCTCATTGGTTCACTGAGCCCATCCTGACGACAGCAGCACTGTTTTTCCTGAATAGTAATTCAGATGATTATATCTAAGAGTTGTAATCAGCCGTTTTTGTGAAGTCAACAATGAAACATCAAAGGATTTCAAATGATGAAACAGTAAATGTCCATCTTCACAGAGAAGAAGAGAGCATTCATTATTGACTAAAGCAGTTCTGATGTTCTGAGGTTTTGACAAGCAGTAATTTCAGGAGTTAAATAAGGAAAAATACGCTGTTGGGTTTTGATGTGCACCTTTTTAATATTCCATTTCCATCGTGAAAATAATTAGACGCTCCTATTATTGTCTGCTATAATTAGGAGATTTGTAAAGATAAAGCTGGACAAAAATTATACTTGTTAGGACTCATGCCTCTTTGTTAAAGGTGGAATGAAAGCACAGATATATCTGATCTCTGTAGAATTCCTTCCGTCATGCAAAGTGATACAAACATTGGGAGAGTCCATAATAACAATATAAAAATAAACTAGCTTTTAATTTAAATAAATCATTCCGCGTTCAATTTATTATTTAAATTCCAGTTATTTTTTTCACATTCTAACTTATGTCACGTTAGAGTAGTAATACAATCTGAATGGAGGTCAAATGTGTAAAGAAAGCAATACAAGTTAGTTCACTTTTCTGCAGCATTTACGAATACAAAGAAAGCGTGATTGACGTGAAGGTGAGGTCATTACTGACTTGATCTCTGCAGATGCGTCATGGATCCTTGCCAGCATCAGTTGCCTGTGGCAAAGCCTGGCAGCAGCTGAGAGCTGATCTCTCACCAGCAGGGCCTCCCGGCAAGATTCTCATTACTCACATTTCAGACATCCTGCTATTGCAGCACAGAAAGGAAGTGAGAAAGGCTGCGTGATCCTGCAGTGTATCAACTTTATGAAAAACTGCTAAAGTATGACTTTCACTTTACAGGCAGCGCTGTAATTTGGAACCACTTGAGAGCAGGAGAAAATTAAATCCGCATGAAGACGAGTCTAGTTATAGAACACACTCACGCCAGGACCATCGAGGGTTTGTATTCATTAATATGCAGCTTTAACTGATGACATTGGCAATTAAAGGATGCTTCCATTTACAACTAATCCTTTTTAGATGTAATGTGAAAAGGAAAGGGATTTCTTTTACCAATTACTTAAAAGAGGCGACAAACCTAACCAAGTAGGGGCTCCTAGTCATAATTTATTCAGTTTTAGGCCCATAAAATCAACATGCAGTGCTTTAGATGCAGATCAAAGTCTAATAAAACATTTGTATAACTTTTCAACAAGATTTAATTAAAATATGTGCAACACTTTTTTGGAGGAATTTTTACATTATGGGGGACAAAGTAATCCATTTCACACTATATTTTCAAGAATTGAATTTCAAAGACATTTCTGGTTTTCTACAAAATATGTGCATGTATTTGTAAAGTTATAACGCACTTAATAAATGATAAATATCCTACATTGAATGCAGTTAAATTAAATGTAGAACCTCTGTCCTACTGGGAAATTATTTGTTTTGAAAGGTTTGGGATTTCTTTCAATACTTAACTTTTTTTTTCTTTCTTAAAAAAAAAAGAAAAAAGAAAAAAAGACAGTGTGCCTTTCAATCCAGAGCAACTAATATATGGATTAATACAGGTTGTACTTAATTGGTTGTGAAGCGGTTTTGGTGCTCCCTCAAAATGTTTGGGTGTTATTGTGAATATGCTAATATGGCTAACATGTAGCAGTGGAGCTGTGGTGGACTGTTTTTTTTTTATTTTTTATTTTATTTTTTATTTTTTACATGTTGCTAACAATGTTGTTGCAAACTAGGTTGGAAGTTACATGTATTTTAAATACGCTAACTTGGCTAACGCTTCTAACGTGGCTAATGTGTAGCAGTGTTAGACTGTTTTTTTTTATATATTTCTATGAAGATTTGGATTTAGCGTAGTCACAGTACCATTTGTTTTTAGCTATATCAGTTTGCTTTTTACATGTTACAAGCAAAGTTGTTAGTTACAGATGTTGTGGGAATGCTAACTTAGCTAACGCCTCTAACACGGCTAAAGTGTATGTTTTAGAATTACTGTGAATGCAGCTGAAAAAGCCTTATATTCTGGTACGCCCTACTGTGTGGAAAATACGGTATGTGTGGTTTCTGTTCTGTTTAACCTTAGGCCGAATCCAAATTCTTCCCCTACCCCCACGACTTCTCCCTACCCCTAAATTTAGCCTCCAAACGGAGAGTTATGTAAAAATAGTGTCTTCACATTTGGACGTTACTCTCACTCGATGACATCATCAATAGTAGCATGTCATCTATGTTAGCATGGAGCTGCTCACGGTCAGAAATACAGATCAGTTTTATAACTTTAAAAACACCATGCAAAAACAAAAAGTCATAACTTACATTTAGGGCCGTGACGCAGTGGTAGGACGGTCGACTTCTGATCGGTGGATTGTGAGTTCGATCCCCGCCTTGCCTGCCCACGTGTCGAAGTGTCCTTGGGCAAGACACTGAACCCCAAAATGCCTCTGATGGGAGGTTGGCGCCAGTGTAGAATTCAGATTCAGCCTTGGTTGTGTATTTGTGAACTTCGGTTGTCTCCAGTAAGTAAGGTTTTGTTTCTACACTCATGCTGTTATCACCTTATTTTAGCAACTAATTAACACAGTTTTGTTAATGAGCTAAGTCAATGTATTTTAGTGCATGCTTTCAGGTTTCTCTTTTTTGTCCCCCACGTTTATTGCTCCTGGTCGTGTTTAGCTTCTCTCTTGGATGTCATTATAGCTGCAATTGTTACGTTTCTTCCTTCAGATATAAAGAAACTGCAGAAACTATTAATTTCATTTTTGAATCATAACTAGTCCATCAAATGATGCATCTCACAAAAGCAAAGCCATCAGCCCTCCCATAGATGAAGACTCTGAATTGAACCTACATTTAAAGGTGAATAACAAACAATTCCCAGCGCCCTGAAGCCGTGCTGTGCCGATGACACCGTTTCAAATGCACAGTTCCATAGCAACAAAGGCTCTGTGGTTTCCTCATTGTTTAAGTCATCAAATTTTCCAGAATTAGTTCTGCTTGTGTGACATAAAAAATAAAATGAATACTTTGTTCTGGTAAAATACTGTTGAGCTTACGAAGAGGCAATCATCTACAATAAAACACTCTTTGACTTGAGCTGGCACTACATTTTCACAAACTTCACTGTGATGAATCAGATGAAACTCTTTGTGATTTCATGCATCACGGTCGCTCAACAGTCTCTACTTTGACCGAATCCCATTTAGACACGCTACCTCAGCAGTCAAACACATTGTTACATCAGGTTTGAAAAGCCAGTCATCAAAAAAAGTGATCAAAGATCAAACTAAACTGATTTCCAAAGTGGCATATAGACATTTATATTAGCCAACATTAAGTGTCAAGTGGATCTGCATGTCCAAAGCGTGGAAGCCTTTCTGAATGAATTATGATAGAAAATTTGTAATTTTCTGCAGTTAGGAGAACCTAAAAGGTTAACAGCTACATTCATAACTGAGGCAATGGCTGTTGTTTGTGGAAGGAGAGCGTCTGTGTGACTAGGTGAGTGAAGCACTGAAAGAGGAGAAAGATCTACTGCTATCTGCCTGACATTTCTACCACTACTGATATTTGAGCTGCTTGGTAGCTCTGACAAATGCCAGGACTTTCACTGGCTCGATTTTAATTACACCTGACTGAGTCTTTCAGGGGCTCATGGAGGAACTTAATTAGTTTGCAAGCACTCTGGATAATTGTGCTGTGAGTTGGTACAACTTCAATATCTTTTTTTTCTCTCTCTGGATTTTCATTGACATTTTAATGCTCTCGGTCTCCACAGATTGACAGAATTAACAAATTTGAGGAAAACAAATGATCTCCGGGGATTGTTAGTCTAACTTCCAATAACAACCAGGATGTGATATTTGACTGATTTATAGAAGTAGAGATGCTTCGAAATGCCATAGGCTGTTAGAAAATAAAAACTGTAGACTGTTATGTGACCTAAATAGAAATTGATATGTAACTGAAATGGAAATAACAACCGTTGTAAACATGATCACAAAGAAGAAATCAAATTATAATTTCAGTTTGTGCCTGACCAGAATTATTTGACACCAAATTGTAAAAGAACCAAGCATATGTGACGTGTTCAAGAATGTACGATATACGGTTATGAACGCACATCCAGCCAGTGGTGTTCACACCAAACAAGGAATTTTGTTTATCTACTGTTCACTAGGGTTGGGCACCAATTGGGTTTTATTCGGTTCCGGTGCCAAAGCGGTTCTTTGGTTTCGGTTCATAATCTGTGCCAATTTTGGTACTTCAGTAATAAAAGATAAAGCCGACATCTTCCCAAATCAACACATTTTCATTCCCTAGTAACATATTGGTGCATGGTTAAGACCTCCACATCAAAAATTAGTCGTCATTTTTTGACGTGCTGGCTGTGTCCATTAAATCAGAGCTCCACAACCTTCGAGCTGCAAACTGGTGTCCCGCCCCTTTTTTGCCGCACGGCGAATTCGCTGCTCACCGCCTGTCAAACATGTGATCCTGACCTAGCCTGAGGGGTTACTGGGGTTTTAATCTCACTGGGGGGGTGTCTGGATGACAGCCGCTTCCAGTGTTTCTGTGTCTCTGTGACTGAATTTGAAGGCTGTTCTGCATTAACTTGAGAGGGAAAAACTAAGAAGTTTTTTGTTATTATTGTCTCGACGCAAATAAGTAAAATATCGTGCTCGTGTTTTCCCTGTCAGCGGTCTCATATGAGCCCGCCCACTATTGCAGGAAAGGCAAAGGAATTGGCTAGAACTTCAAAGTACTGAACAGAGTAGAAGTGATTGACATGTCCCAAGACAAATAGACCCTCAATGAAACTAAGCACCGAAATGCGGCACCTTTTGCTCCAGCTTCTTTCAGTTTTGGTAGAACCAAGTAAATCATAGCGGTTCCTACTTGGGACCAAACTTCAGTGTCCAACCATACTGCTCACTAGCGCTTGTCAATCACCCACAGTTGGAAGAGGCTTGATACAAGCTTGATCCAGACTTTTTCTTCCACACCTCTGTTCCAATAAATATGAATGTGGGCTTCTATATATGCCTTTTGGTGTCATATGATCTGGCTGAGCACAAACCACAATTATTTGTTTGTCCTCAATTTTTAAATGGTTGGCACTTCCGTGTTTGAAAAGGATGTCGCCCATACATCTCTACTAAATCTGAGTCCCTGACTGGTCAAAGTTCCACAATTGAGCAATCAAAAGTTCAACTGGTTGAACTCCCAGCACATGATCAATGAACATCCAGTTTGTAAGTACAGCCTGAGAATGGACTTAAAAACTTACATAGATTGCAGGAATTCTGAAGCCCGAAACATGGGTTTACATGCGTTTATGCCAACTTTCCACTGGAAATGATGGCTTGAACGCATATTTTCGAGCCCGATTTGGACGTAGCATGAGGATTTCTGCAGTATCTTAGGACTATTCTCTGATTTTTGTTTCATGAATCTGCAAGAAGTGCTCACATAGTTTTCCTTCAATGCTTGGCTGATGCCGTCAGAATGTTTATGGATGTGGATCAGGAGCTCCCATGAGATCTTGTTACTCCATTCTCTCAGCTCAGATTTCAACTCCAGGTTTCTCCTGTTCACACTTCACTCTTTTTTAGGACAACTCAAGATACTTTTTTTTATTCTATATGTGTTTTGCCTGAATTGTTTTTACATTCCTTACCATATTTTTATTTTTTTTTAGGTCATCTTGATCAATGTATTCACTTTAGTTTGTTAATGAGTCTATTTTATTTAGAATGTCTAGATGACTTATCAGTTTATGGTAAAAAAAGCTTATTTTATATAAGGAAAGACCAAAAACTAGAACCCTCATGAGGTCAGGCACTGATGTTGGAGGAGCCTTTCTTGTGATCTCTGATCCAGTTCATCTCATAGGGGTGTGATTGTGTGATTGGGGTTGAGGTCAGGGCCAAACCAAACTCATCCAGCCACGTCCCCTGGGACCTCTGCTAATGAAACTTTCAGTCCTTGACCTCGATGTTTGACTTCATGCTGCCCTCACCTTTGTGGTTCTGTTGGTGTTGTTTAGAAAAGGCTTTCACACTTCACAAATATTACTTTCTATTAATAGTTAATTAAATAAAAGTCAAACCTTTTTTGACACCACTCTGTACAAGACTAACTTTAATGGTAAAACATTGGAAAGCTGCTAAAGAAATTCTTCTGCTAAAAGATACAATCTCATTTGATTAAAAATCAAAGGAGAAAAAACAAATTTATCAGATTACTTTCAGCTATAGAAAAGGTTTTGTATTTTTCCACAGCTCTTATTAATGATACATTCAATAACCTTGATTAAAGTGCTAAAATCTTTTTTTTTTTAACTTTCTAAACTGTTTTCACTCATGAAATTAATCAATGCTTCAAAATTATCCTTCCCACCATCCCAACAGAGTTTTACCTGTAATCTATAGTCTGATCAAATTAATAAATTTAGCCCATTCAACTGACTGTAAACCTGAAATGTTATCTTAAAAAGGGCATCAATTTCTCTAAAAATCTTACACTTTTCCCTATCTCTCCAAAAGCTATTTTTTTTACTAAGTTTAGATTTAAAGCACACCACAGTATCAGTTAGATTAACCTGCATGATGCCAAAAATGATTCATACGTTTATTTTCTGTTTTTCAATGTGTTTTCACTTGATCTTCAATTAAATTTAATAAATCCAATCAGAGAACCCGAAGTGCTACAACTAGTGCAGTGAGTGACAGCACTGTTTCCTCCTGCTCTGGCCGTCTGCATGCTCAGAGTCTAGATCACCATGGACGTAAACATATTCCTCATTACTTAAAAAAATTATAGAGATCAAACATAATAAACCACCAGAAGGTTCCAGTACATCTGACATGACTGAAGTGATGATTTAGTGGTTGGTATATTTAAACAAACAAAAAACTGTGCAAGGATATTTGAATTGGAATCTTCGGGTTATTTCTTTGCATTCACTGACACAAGTTGATTCTTTTCACAACTGTTCAGTACCATGTCATGTTTTGTCTATTCTCATTGTCCTTTATGTGTATAAAGGAAGTTTTCTCACACACTCCATGTATTTTTCTTGATCATCTCTCTCTTTGTCATAAAAGGTTAAATCTTTTTTTTTTGCTGATTGTTGAAAGATTACTTTTTCGTCCCCTCGTTTTTAATTTAACAAAAACAACAAAGTCCAATGCACTGTCATACCAAAAACAATAATTTATTTCCGTTTCCTTTGCAAAGATCACCAGTATCACACCATTTACCTTGCTACAAATTGGCCACCTATGCATTACTCGAAATCAGATCATCAGACATCGACTCAAAACATACAAGACTAAGTTTAAAATGTCAAATTTATATTACTTCAATGAAAATTAGGCATTTGGAATGAGTACTATACATGTCAATGAATGATAAAGAGTTAAAAAAAAGACAAATCCTTGATGTCCCCCCAGTCCTTACAAGTTCTGAGTCCTGCTCAGTGGCAATTGGTTTCAGAGATCATTTAACATAAGTTCTACAGATCTGAAAATAGTTCCACAATAAAAGAAAAAAAAAACATAAGATATAAGAATAAAGCAGAAGCTCTGGTGGTACAGAAATATACAGTTTTTGTGTAGGAGGTTGTAAAACTTAATGCACCTTTGATGTTTGTCTGGTTAGGCTGTTGTGAGCAAAGCAGAGTAAAAGAATACCATTCATGTAGAAAAAATATGTAAAAGCCATTAGCAGGTCCATTTGATAGCATACGTTATATGAGGACAGACAGAATTAAAGCAAAATGAAACAGTAAACTAAAGGCTTCGTTTAAAGCTGAAGGTCCATATAAAGCTCAAGTCAGTTTGACCACAGATGAGCATCCACCAAAAAATGTATCTCAAACTGGGAAATAAAGAAAAAAAAAAAAAAAAAATCAAATAAAATTGGTCCACAGTATTATGACACTGATGGTTTCTTGCATGAGTCCACAAACTTTGCAAAGACAAAATACTGTAAAAACTCACACACACAAAAAAATAATGTGTAATTTATTTTGTGGGCTTTATTTTGGTGTTTTAAACACCCTCTCCAATGGAAATTGTGTTTTTGATGTTTTTAACATGTTTTTGTGGCATTTATTTTCTTGATGGAGGACATATATAAAGAAAATTAAGCTTAAAATGGAACTTTTGAGTATTTTTATTCAAATCATCATCAATCGGGATTAGATCCTGTTGGAAAAAGCTTGTAGATGTGATGTAGAAGCTACAACGACAAGTCATAAGCTACCTGCTCCACTCCATTCCCATGCATCTACTTGTAGACACATAGATCCATGGACGTTTTCTTCGTCCAAGCTAACATCTGGCTCAAAAATGTAAAGCTGGATAGCTCTGATGTTGCTCACCATTTTTGTACACCACTAATGTTAGGTGGGGATTGTCAGGAGCTGTAAGCTAGCATGAGAGGGCGTTACAGCTCAGGTGCGATACGGGAGCGGTCTAGCTACAGCTCATATTGGCTACTGGATGGCTGCCGCCACAGGCTCTGCTGCCGACCTTTTAAAACTCCTAACTCACGTAGGTTCACGCGATAATCCGCCATTTATATTGGAAGTACAGCAATCCCTCCCCTTATTCGCTGCGGTTTAGCTAGTGCTTGCGGCAAAAATTTGAACCAAACAAAATGGATTCGTAAGACCGCAGAGGTCGAACCTGATCGTCTGCAGTGGGATTTCCGCTCGCAAGTTATATAAAGACTCGCCATCGGATCTGTAACGTTAACCGTGGCAGCCCGGGGTAAGGAAATGGTTGATGGGAAGTAGGGGCAGGCTAATGCTGCATTCACACCAGACGCAAATTTTCCGCCTCTCTTTTTACGACAAAGTTCAGGACGAAAATCCTCAAATTGAGCAGCCATATTGAATTTATTTTTCTATCCTTTGATTTAGTCACTGAAAACGTCACGTGTCCAAAGTTGAGTGCCTGATTAGTCGCGCCACAAGACCTCAGACCGCGTGTCCGGTGAGAATGTAACATTACTCTGTATCAGTTGTCCCGTCTACAACTCTGCAAATTTCTCTTGAACTACTTCCATCCTGCTGACTATATGATGTGTGGGACTTTAAGAAGCCGAGGCTAGGCCTCTTTCATTTCATATTATATCGTTGAAAAAAATGGACTATATGATGTGAGCCAGTTTTCTCAAGTCGTGGTGACTAAAAGGATGAATTAACTTTATTTTTGAACATTTTATGAATATGTAAATGCTAAAATGTTACATTTTTATCCTTTTTTAAAATATTGTCAATGCAAAGGATGTGAAACATCATGTCATCAACCTTTTAATGCCCCCAAAAAGCACTTAATCAGTTTGAGGTTTTGAGAGCTGGTGTACATGGGTTTTCTTTCATTAAAAAAAAAAAAATTAAACCAAAACATTCACGGCCAAATGGTCATAATAATTTCACACGTTTCAGAAAAAAGAGTTGAAAAACGAATAAATGCATTGTCATAGTTTCATAAAAAATGCTTTTCTTCCAGAGTGATGTGTAAAATCTTTGAAAAAACATGAGATGCCACTGATAGTCTTTACAAAATGCTTTTTTGTATTACAAAGTGTGAAAAATATTCATATTGTCCTCATAAAAACGCCACATTTAACGAGGCAAGTATGTAGTACCACATCGGTAGAATGCATGAGGGTTTGTTGTCTCTATACAGTAGTGACTGAAAGGAAGGCGTTGTTCACTTTTGCACCCTCGGGCGCCTTCGCGCCGTGAGTCATCAGCTCCTGGATCGTCATCCAGCTATCCAAGATCTTCTTGTTGCGCTTCTTCATCATCTTCTTGTGGCTGAGCTCTATGATGCTGACTTCCTTTCGACCTTCGTTGCTGCTCTGCGGGTTTTCCCTCAAGCTTTCCAGTCGGCTGCGCTGCATGAATTCCCGCCTTCTCCTCTGCTCTTTTGCCCTGACAAGGTGCTGCTTTCTTTCCTCTTTGCTCCAGTACCTCCCCATCTTCATTTCACTCATGGCGTCGTCATCCGTAGTCATGCCGCCGCTGCGTTCTTCTTTGATCTTTAAGGCTCGCTCCCTCAGGATCTTGTCTCTTACAGGCCTCTTGGTGATGTAACGGGTGCCGTCGCTTCTGATTTTGACCTTCCACTCCATTTTGGGCTCATTAATAGGTCGCTGAGGCTCCTTACAAATGCTAAGCAGGCTGAGCTGGCTCTGAGCGTATTCCACGGCTGAGTGTTGCTGGATTAGCTGCATGTAGCTCTGGTAATGGCTGGCGTGGGCCGGGATGTTCACCTGCCTTTGCTGGGAACTGTGAGAAGGGGAGAAGTAAGGAATCCGAGAAGTACACTGTGTTACATTCCTTTTGCTTTCGTCTTCAGCCTGAGGCGTCTGGTCAGTCTCTGAAGGGTTGCTGTGGTCGGGGCTGCTGCTCTTCCCCACTGTTGGAGCACGGCTTGCAGTAATGACTGAAGGACCTGCGAGTCCACTGCAGAGGTTTCTCTGGTTGGTGAGGCTCACCATTCTCTGGAGTGAGTGCTCCGGGGAGCGATCCATCGCCAGGGGAGTGCTCCTTGAGCTCTCCGCGGTGTTGTAGGCACTGGAGCTGTCTTTGTCCGATTTCTCCAGCCTTTCGTTGTTGTCAGCCAGCTTACCCCTCGTGGACTCTCCACAGTGTGGACTCCTGGGAGAGGGCGCGCAAAGGCCCTTCACTGGAGACTCCTGGCTGTTCCGAAGCTTATGAGCCTGCATGATGTTCTGACACTCGAGCTCGATGCTGCGCAGCTCCTCGTTGAGCATGCGGAGCTCGTGCTGGACGCTGCTCTGCTCCGCCATGCTGCACTCGATGGTGCTGCGCCGGCTGTAGAACAGGTCATACTCGCCGCTGTTGCGTATCTGACATTTTAGCTCTAGCAGTTGCCGATAACTGTCACTCTCCGTTTCCACGTTGTCCTCCTCTTCCTCCTCCTTTTCCTCCAGTCTTGTGGAGCTGGCGGTGCAGCGGGAGTTCCGATTGTCTCTGAGGCACTGGGACAGGCGTCTCTGAATTTGCGCCAAAACGTTATTGTCTGAACTCGCTCTTCTGTCTTTCATTGGAGGGGGCAGTGTGGAACAGGAGGGCTTGTCGTCCTCAGTTCTCTGAAAGATGTCAAATTCATGTAATTATTTACATTTGTAATGTAATCATGTCAAAAAGTGCAATAAATGTAAAGGAAGCAGTTTTAAGAAACCAAGCTTTTGGGAGAGGTTTAGTTAATTAAAGACATCTTGAAAACAGGATGTAAATATCATCTAATTTGAATTTCATGGCAGCCACAACTTTATAGTTATTTGGGGATGGGTCAGTGTTTCATGCTTCTGTTTTTTTAACTTGTATTTTAAGCAGCACATATTTTACAAACAGGCTCAACAAATGTGGCAGATGCTAGCTGTCATAAATATTTTGCTTAATCATGTTTTGAAATGACTAGTAATTTGCATGTGTAAGTAGGACGTCCTCTTGTGATGATGACACAGTACATCAATGATGCATACAGGCGGTTTTATTCATCCACCCATTTTTGAACCAGCTTAGATTGTTTTGGGGTCACATGGATACTGGAGCCTATCCCACCCAATGTTGGACGAAGGTGAGGTACACTCTGGGTGGTTTGTTAGTTCATCCAAGGGCCACAGAGACACAAAAACTCACACGTACGGGGCAATTTAGAATAATCAATTAACCAATGAAGCATGTTTTTGGATGAGGAGATTATGCAAACTCCACAAAAAAAAGGTCACACCTGGGATTTGAACCAGGTCCTTTTTGCTATGAGGTGATAGTGCTGTACAAAGTTTTAGATTTTTTTTTTATAAAAAATTGTGAAACCACTTTCGAGAATTTCTTTTTAACCTTGCATTTCTCATTACTCTGTTTAGTCTAACTTTAATGCAAACCTTTTGACTGATGGGCCACAAAGGGTTCTAAAATTAGACAGAAGAGCTGTTCTAGGAGCAAATGTGTAAAGCGGAAATCCACCTCGTTAGAGAAAGAAAAATTTGGAATCTGGACAAAAACGTGTTAAAATTTTGATTAAAAATTAATACATATGTTTTAAAACAGAAGATCAGAGATTTTATTTCAAAATGGAGGCTTTTATATGGAGAGAAATTAGACTCACCCTGATTTGTGCGTGCACAATTCTTGATTTGTGTTGAACTTTGGATGTGTATGTTCATATTCTTGATTTGTGCATAAGTAATTCACTTACGCAGAAATCTTGGAGACATGAAAAAAAAAGTCTCACATCAGATTTGTGCATAACTGTGGTTTTGTGTGTGCAAATGAGGCAATTGGTGCGTAACTTTTAAAGATTTGCGTGTGTAATTAGTTTCAAGCTGTTGTAATTTTAATTTGTGCATGTGTAAATTGTATTACTGTATACTTTTTCTACTTATGCACAAAATGTTTTGTACGAGTTACAAATCAAAAATACCCATACACAAATCTAAAGTTGTGCACAAATTAAGAATTACGCACACACAAATCGAGGTGAGTCTATTTTCTCTCCATAATAATTGTTGCCCCAATTGAACCAATAAGTTGATTACCCTCAGGGTAATCACTACGTTCTTGTTGTGTTGGAATGATCAGACAAATGCTTGTCCAACTCAGAAAACACAAACAAAGGTCAATTTATTTGTGGTGGACCATCTATGGGGATACACCAGAATTATAGGGAAAAAAAAGAACATTAATAAGGATTATCAGTATAATTTATTATAGTTTTAACATGCCACATGTGGGGCTTTTACCGTAGTTTGTCCACTCCTGATCTACCATATGTTTTAATACTTTAGAACTAGATATTATGGCTTTTGAAGTCTAATTTATAGTTTTTTATTTCCAGGATGTTATTCTTCCTAATGACTAAAACTTAAAATTATTGCTATTATTTTTTTTTAGAAATACTTTTTTTTGGCTTGAGTCACAGGTTAGTTAACACTTTTGTCGTCACTACTGTCAAACTATAAAAACGTGCTGCCATTGGGATGTTATCATTCAGTAGGAACATCTGGTAACAAGTGTCTTAGCTTTAACTGAAGAGGGCAAGTAAAAAAAATAAATAAATAAAAAATCTGGTGTTTTTTTATTTGTCGTCTTGTTTCTGTCCGGACCTGCTCGTTCTCCTGCTCCTCCTGAAGCGCAGCTAACTCCATCTCTTCTCTCTGCTGCTCCTCCAACATTTCCATCTTGAGCTGCTCCAGGAACTCGCTGTGCTCGTCGTCCAGCCAGGCCTCTTCCAACTGGGGGTGAGCAAAGAGGGGAAGCATATGGGAACGGGTTAGAAAGTATTATTCATGTCAAAGCAAAGAGCATGTGGCGACACGCTGTCTCAAAACAAATAACCGAATGTTCCAAATGGGTGCCCCAAATGGGATTTCCTGAAAAGCTTTAGCATGGTTCTAAACAAGAAACAAAGCAATTTTTGACTAATATTGATGTATCTCCAGGACACTGTGGAGCTGCTTGTAGTAAAACCAGTATATAAAAGCAGCACTTTTAATTTTTTTGCTCCACATCATCCATCAGTTGGTTTGATGTGAACCAAATGGCATCTGTATCTGATGACTTCACATTTACTACCAAAAGACCCATTTAATTACATATAATCTACTGCTGCTTCCTGCTCATCTGCACTGCAGCAGAATCCTTCCACTTATTCTTCATCGGCCTTGGGTCTGAACCCAGTTCACATTAGCATGCCATTAGCTTTTATGGCTTACCGTTGGAAGTCAATTACGGTGGCGCTACATAAAAATAAAACATGATGAGGTGTCCCTGTGGTAGCTTAGATGTCTTTGCAGTGGGAGGAGGGGGGGATGGTTGGCAACCCCAAAGTGAAATGGTTTGCTCTGAGCAAACATACTTTAGGTGAAAAACCTTCATGACTGTTCCTCAGAATCTGGTGGGGGTTTCTAACCTGCATGTCAGGTCTGGCAACTAGGAGGACGATGTTCCTACTTTCGTCGTTGAAGAGTGCCGCCATCGCTTCCTCTCTGTCTTTGACATCTTGGCCATTAATCTGAAGATAACAAACATTATAGTCTCCGTCATTATTTATAATAGCAGCAACAAAAAACACAGTCTAACACAAAAGGTTTAAAAATCAATGAAAATAAACTAAATAAAAAACCCCTGTTCTCTTTTTTATTAAAAACACGTCTTCCTCTTTTCGTGGAGTGTGAACCCGGACCTGGCAGTAATTATCGGTGAGAAAGTGGCTGGGGGCCAGCAGAGCTGCTGCGTTCACCGTAGTGTCCTCCAGCACATCTAGCAGAACAATTAACTGGCCTCTGACAGACACCGTCCATCTTTTTGTGAGAAAATGTATGGCTGTGTCACTGGTGGATAATAGTGTAGAAAGATGCTTACACATCCTCCCTGCTCACTCTGAATTAGATAGGCAGCGCGTATTATGACTGACACAATCAGGCAATTTCACCAATTTATTGATCCGATCATCGATTGTATTTTCTGAGCTATGAGCCGCACTTAGAAGACTTACTTTTTTTTGCGCCCTATAATCTGGAGCACCTTATTTATGGATTATTTTCGGTTGTGATCACTGATGTAAAATCAATTTTGAGGAGTACACAACACTCTGTTAAAAGTTGCAAACAAGTTTGGATGTTATTATTAATAGGCTATGCTAATGTAGTTCATGTGTTGCAGTGTTGAGCTGGGTTTATCTTCCTGTGTTACTAACAATGTAGTGAGTTAGCATAGCCACGGTAACTTTTGCTTTAGTGGTATTTGCCATTTTACATGTTCCAAACAAGGTTGGGTGTTATGGTGGATACACTAACATTGCTTACATTTAGTGGTGTTGGACTGTTTTTTTTTTTTTTTTTGTTT
>NC_050517.1:14040224-14044223 GCF_002922805.2 Oryzias melastigma
GGTTCTGTGTTACTGAATACGCTAATGCAGCTAATATGTTGCAATGTTGGACTGTGTTTTTTTTCTTTTTTACTAACAAGGTAGGAGTTAGTGTAGTCGCAATAATGTTTGTTTTAGCAGTATTAGTTGTTTTAACGTGCTACAAACAAGGTTAGCTGTTATTGTGGATACGCTAACAAGCTAACAATTAGTGGTGTTGGACTATAGCTATGTCTAATTCATACACTAATCCCTAACTACTAAAAAACTATATAGTGTGGGAATATCTAGATTTTAAAAGCAATTCAGACACCATGCTCACTACTTTTCTTTCGTTTTCCTAAAGGCCGGAAACGATGTCGGCGATTTCAAAAAGTGAAAATGATGAAAATGTGGATGTTTTATTAAAAAATTACATTTAAACATGTTTTTTTTTTTCACAAAAATTTTGTTCAACTACAATGCATTGTGGTCTATATTCATTAATGTAGTGAGCATCGATGCATGCTAGTTTTTTGCAAAGACTTCTGGGAAATTTTTTGTGGACTTGATTTTGGAATTGTAGATTCGGACAGCACTAGAAAATGGCAAAAGCACTATATAGTGAGTAGGGAAGGAATTAATACGTAGCCTATGTTTTTTTGTTACTAACAAGGTTGGGAGTTAGCGTAGCCACGGTAGCATTTATTTTAGCAATATTTGTCTGTTATTTTTATATGCTGTAAACATGGCTGGGTGTCATTGCAAACATGCTGATGTGGCTGAAATGTAGCGTGTCACAAGCGTTCTAAATTGCTTTAAACAAAGTTAATAAAGTCTGACTGACAAATGTATATCTCCCTTAATGTACCTTAAAGTTCAGTATGCTTTATGTAACATAAATTCAAAAACAAATCATTCATTGACTGTGCGCCTTATAGTCCGGTGTTCCCCTTGTGCTGGAAATACTATACTTTTAATTCCATGGCACAAAATACTGAAATCTCTCTTGACCACTCTGCTACCCATATAAAATCAGCCTTGTCAATTCTTATTTTTACTTTCAAAAAAGCAATATTTTAAAGTATATTTAAAGATATTATAAGGTATGTTTTTTCATATTTCTCAGTTAACACACCTAAAAACAGACACATTGATAAATAAGCTACAACTGAATTGTGATTTTTGGTATTTGTAATTATTACTACTTTTAGCCAAAATGTATTTTTTAATATTTTATTTTTAAAATTATTATTATTTAAACCATCAAAAATAGAAAAACTAAAATTATATATATATAAATATATATATATATATATGCAAAAACAAAAGTTGGAAACAGTCAGTAGAAGATTGAATTGTGTGTTTTTGACCAGTAAACACCGCAACACATTTTATGCCTTACTGTTTAAGTAAACAAACAAGACAAAATTGCAGGTAGCAATGTTTTTCCCCTTACCTTTGATATAAAATGCACATAGGCTAAAGCGTACATTTTGACACTGAAAGCAAAAGACTGAGCAGGAAAGTGAAAGATTTAATGGTCATGGCGGCTTTGTCTAGTAGAAAGTGCACAAACGCCATTTTCCTAACAATTTAAGTAGGAGATCTTATCAGAGATGTTGGGGTCCGGCTTTTAAGCTGTATGCAAGTGGCAAAAGTAAATCCATTAGGAGATTTTAACATTAAAACCAGAGGCTATTACTCCTTTTTCTCAAAAACAATCACCCTCCCACAGTAATCCTCAGATGGCACATCATCTTGCCATAAAACCTGACAAATACAGCTTTCTGCTCTCAAGCCTGTAGATGAAGTCAGGGGCTAATAGCAGTCACAGCCTCTCAGATATCCCACAGGAGGCAAAGAACTGAAGCTCAGCATCATCCTAAAGCATAACTCTTAAAAAACCCCAGTTGATGCTGAGTCGGTAACTAAAACAGCCAAGGGGACATTTTTTCCTCCAGTAACAGTCACGGCGTGGGCAAGTTCCTCCTTTAATGTGCTGCTATTAAACATAAATGCACTCTTGTGTAGGGAGACAGTGAGGAGGATGGCAAAATTAACCCCAAAAAAAGGATTTTTATGCTCTGCTTAATGAGAGTCGCTGGGTCTGCAAGGGCCCACCAGTGAGTCTCAGCGCACCTGTAAAATGCGATCCCCTTCTCGGATCCGTCCGTCTTTGGCAGCTATGCTGTTTGGACAGACCTGGAAAGACATAAAGAACAGAATTATCTCTTGAAAATGCTTTCATCCTCAATCTTTATCAGAATTAAAATAAGAATGGTAACATCTCTAAAAACATTTCCTAGAAAGTTGATGAAGACAAGCATCTTCAAGAGCCTGTGAAGGAGCCAAAGCGTTTTATCCGAATGCTGTAGAGACCGTCAACAAGAGGGCAGAACACTCTTCATCAGTTGGTACCTGTGGTCATTTCTTTTACTTTCTTTTAATACACAAGGTCTCTGAAGATGCTGCAAGCTCTTAATCTTCATGATAGTTCACTCCCACACGGGACTGATCTTTACAGTCTGAGGGAGGAACTGCGTCAAGAGTTGCTGAAGGTTTGCAAGAACCAGAACACAAAAAGAGTTTCCACTTTTCTTTTACCAAAGGAGTAGATGTGAGCAAAAAACATAAAAGTGGTTAAAAGATCATATATATATATATATAGACACTCCCTGGCCACTTTAGTAGGCACACTTGTCTAAATGCTTGCTATCGGAAATTTCTAACCAGCCAATTACATGGCAGCAACTCAATGCATTTAGGCATGTAGACTTGGTAAAACCGAGCATCAGAATGAGGATGAAAGATGATTGAAGTGGTGTGGTTGTTGGTGCCAGACGGGCTGGTCTGAATATTTCAGAGAACTGATGATCTACTGGGATTTTCACCCACAACCATCTCTAGAGTTTACAGAGAATGGTCAGAAAAAGAGAAAATACTCAATGAGCTTCGGTTTTGTGGGCGGAAATGCCTTGTTGATGCCAGAGGTCAGAGGAGAATGACCAGACTGGTTCCAGCTGACAGAAAGAAAACAATAGCTCCCATAACCACTGGTTACAACTGAGGTCTGCAGAACAGAATCTTTGAAGGTACAACACGTCAAACCTGGAGACATATGGGCTACAACAAGCAGAAGTCAATGTTTTTCTAAAACTGCTATTATGAGTCTCCATTTCTGCTGCAACAATCGGACGATAGGGTCAGAATGTGTCATCAACATCATGAAAGCACGAACCCATCCTGCCTTGTATCAACGGTTCAGGTTGGTGGTGTCGTCATGGTGTGGGTGATATATTTTCTTGGCACACTCCACTGAGTGACATACTGTCCAGTCCGGCATTTTGAGCATTCCTATTATACAATGGACCAATTAAACCAGACTGAACCATACCGTTTTTAGAATCCTGGTGATTGTAGGTCCATAGAAAAATGAAACAGTCTATTAGCGCGGAGCTAATGTTGAAATTGGTCATATTGGCAAAAGAAAAAAGCACAAAGGAAGCAACTATCTTCCTCTTCTCCATCTGCAATCTTTTCTCAAACAACATTAAATGCTTTGTATATATAAAGAACCAAAAACCAAGGAGAAAAAAATGAATTCTGGATGACCTCTGTTGTTGTTGTTTGCTTCACTCCATTTGCGCAGTGACAGTCCAACTTTGAGTGGAAATTCTCACCTGAATAGCCCGGTCCATTCTAAACCGGACTGTACTGTCCCGTACCGTTCAGTGGAAACGGGGCTTTTGGCCCCCTTAAATGAACATGGTTACAATGCCACCGTGGACCTGAGTATTGTTGCTGACCATGTCCATCCCTTTATGACCACAGTGTACCATCTACTGATGGTTACTCAAGGCGCCATGTCATAAAGCTGGAATCATCTCAGATGGGTTTCTTGAACAATGAGTTCACTGGACTCAAATGACCTCTACAGTCAGATAAACACCTTTGGGATGTGGTGGAACATGAGATTGATATCATGGATATCATGGATGACAAATCTGCAGTGACTTTGTGATGCTATCCTGTCAATAT
>NC_050517.1:14044653-14052407 GCF_002922805.2 Oryzias melastigma
TCAGCTGTTGGACAGGACAAGTTTAAAAAAAATAAATAAATAAATTTAAAAAAAAAAATAAACACCTTTGGGATGTGGTGGAACATGAGATTGATATCATGGATATCATGGATGACAAATCTGCAGTGACTTTGTGATGCTATCATGTCAATATGGACCAAACTCTGAGAAGTGTTTCAAGTACCTGGATGAATCTATGCAACCAAGGATTAAAACTAGGGGTCCAACTCCGGACTAGCAAGGTGTACCTAATAAAGTGGCTGTGAGTGTTTATGTTTTTACTTTGAGTTTCTCCCCGTGGGTGTACTACTCTTTATCTCTGAGGATATAAAGCAAAAATTGAATAACAGATCCAAGAGAAAATTAAATAAAGATGGAGACCTGGACTGAAAATAAACAAAAGTCCCACTATTGAGAATTCACTCTTTTGGCACAAATGTAATCTCTTTTCCTGTCTAGAGACTACAACACTCGTGGAAAAGAATTTGAACACGGCCATCTGAAAAGAGACATTAAGTCTGGGAAGATCAGAGAAAACAACGCATCCATACTCTTCATCTGAATGCAGCACAGACTCTTCCTTTTTTTCCCCCTCAAAGAAACAAACAGCCAATCATGCAAAGAGTGCTATCATTTATATGCTGCTCAGCTTCTTAAGTGAACACCTTGTATGTTCATTAAAACTTCAAGAAATTTGAGAGAAAAGTATATTTTATTTAAATTGAAAGTAGAAAAAAACATAGGCCATTATTTGATTTAATTGGCTATTTAATACAAATGAGAATTCCAAAAGCTTCATTCTGTGTTGATTTGGTCGTTTTACTTTGTCATTTTGTTTTAATTTTTATTCTGCGCCACAGTCAGATCCCCTGTTCACCAATGTGATTTCTGTTTTGATGGAGCTCACTTTTGAAGTGCTGCAGCCAATAAAGACTCCAGCTTTGCCCTCAAATACAAGAAGAAACCATAAATTACAAAAATGAATATTAAATGTCACAACTAATTTAGTCTGCAAAAGTCTCAGTGGCTGCAACACTTCACTTGGGTGCTCTGATCTGGGGAAATGATGATTGTCGGTTTCAACAACAGAGTATAATATGCAAATGTGAGACTTCAAAGAGCCCAAGTATTTTTAGAATATGTATGAAGTTTTTGCCTCCAGAGTATTAATATTTGATTTTTTTTCAGTCTTGATGGCTAAAGAAAAACAGCAGGTTGCAGAAGAATTTGTGTTTTTGACTCATGTCAGAAAACAATATACTTTATATATGTGGATCCTCTTGGCATTTTATGCAACTTTTGTGACATTTCTTTATATATTATATGCATTTTTTTAATGAAGATCCTTTTAAAGGAGATGCTTGTATAATGAAACAGACAAAGGTGTTGTGATTTCTCTCATGACTTCCTCGTGACAAAGTAAGATGATGAAACTCTCACTGTCTCGTATAAAAGGAATGAACTCCTTTCATCTCCAGACAGAGCGATGACTCGCATCATAAAAAGCTTATCCTGGTTTAACTTTGATAAGATTTCAGTTTATTTTATGAGCGAGGGCACTGTCACGTCTCAACTGAGCAGTTTTTACTACAGATGAGCATTTTTTCCCCCCATGTCGATGACCAAACATGAACCTGCATGGACACAAAATAAATGACAAGTCAATCTTGAAAGGGAACAAGACCTTTGAACTTCATTCTAGTTGTCTAGAGTGTTCTTTTATACCTGTGGTGAACTGTTTTCAGCTCGAACCAGGTCCGCAAAAGATCAAGAGTCTCTCTCTTTGTCTTTTATGTCATCTTTTCACCGATAATTAATGGAGTTGGCTCATTTATTTTCAACAAATGGACTTGTAACTCTTTGTTGTTTTTCCCCCCACATCTTTCCACATCCATCACATGAAATAAACATGTTACTTTGGGCATCCTGATTGGGATAAAAAAAAAAACAAAAAACGATTCATCGGCTCAAAGACGTGTTACTGAATTCCAGCATGTGCCATTGTGTTGAGTGAATTTCTGTCAGGTGCACATAAAAGAGAAAGAAGAAGAAAGAGACAAATGCAGAGAGAAGTGTGAGCATGTGTGCACAAAAGGGATAAAATAAAAGAGCTTTGAAGGTGTATAAACGGCTCCAATGTCGTAAAAATGTATTTTTATCTCATTTTGATAAACTAAATATGCTGTTGAGTGCAAACCAAGAACTATGCAAGACTGTTGAAACCACAGTTTTTTAAAGCATAAACATAAATTGTATTATGTTTATTATTACTGCATTCATTCATTCCTACAGTTCAATTCAAGGCTGGACTTCTTTTTAAAGGCCCATTCCGATGAAAAACATGTTTTTGGTGTTTAACTTGTTCTTGTGGCATATATAAAGAAAATAATCTTTAGTTCTTAAATTAGCATTTCTGTGTTCCTTCATTTAAATTGTTGTGAATCAGGAGCAGATGAAAAAAAATGTTTTTTAAACCAAGAGGAGGGGCAAATCCATGCAAGAACCACAGGAGGGAATGGGGATAGGTTGGGGGCAGCTGGCAGACTGGGCCCAAATTCCCCCAGTCCAGGGGCCCCACCACATCGAGAACTGACCCACCAGGCCCCAAACCCCCCACCCCACACAAGGAGAGAGACAGACAGATAGATAAACGTGTTCGTTTTCCCCGTTCGAGCTGGCATCTGGCTTAAAACTGCACAGCCTGGACAGCTCCAATGATGCTCGCCATTTTTGTTGAGCCTTTAATCTTAGTGACTGTAAGCTAGCAGGAGAGAGAGTAACCAGAAGCATTTTGGAAAGTGGGGATGAGCTACATCTATGTCAATAGTCCCACCCATGTCTCAAAGCTAAATGTCTCATGAACTACTGCAGAAACTATACCTAAGAAAACAACACAAGTTCTTTGGATTTTGGCAAAAAACAGAATAATTATAATTAAAAAAGTAGTGGGAACATAAAATAGATCAAAAATTGATCAGAGTTGGACTCAAACTACAACATGCACTGAATCAACAGCATAAAATCTGAAAAGATGTGGTCTTACCTCACTGACATAAATGGCCAAGTCCTCTTCTTCATCTGTCCTGTAGCAAAGAGTCAGCCCCAGTTTCTCTTGACTGCTGAGTCGGCAAAGTTCAACTTCCTGTGTAAAAAGGAAGAAAAAAAGATGAGAATCTAAAAAATAAATAAATAACCAAAGCTTTTCTTTCTGCTTCAAAAAGATCCTCTGACAAACTTTGATGTGGACTACAACAGTAACTACAAACACATGGAGAAGCTGCTTTGTTGAAGATTTTGAAAAAAAGTATTTTTTTTAGATCTGAACGCTCAAACCCTTCTTCTTTTTATTGCAGACTCCCAACTGTGAAAGGTTTCTGTTTTCAAGCTGCAACTGTTTGATCATGGAGGACATCAGATGTGAGAGTTTAACCAATGAGGGCTTGATAAATGTCAATTGACCTCAGGTGTTTTTTTTAGTCTTCTCTATGTTGTAATGATGTTACTATAATTACATGTTTTGCATCACTGCTGCAACATTCAAGTATTGATAACAACAAGCTGTTAAAACATCGATCTCGTCTGCACAAATTCCACTTGTATGGCTTCTGATGCAGCTTGTAAGTTATGAGGCTAAATTAACCACAAATGTTCACACTTCCCCGGGGGATGATGTGCACACGGCCCTTTGTACCGACTCGGCAATTTCCTCTTCCTGCAACATGCAGCACAACATAAAACAGGCACTGTTAGCCCCCTCTCCAAAGCGCTGAAACATATCACGAGTGTTTGAGGGAATCAAGTGCGAAATGGCCTCCTGGTCCAAGGTCTTCATTAGAGCAGGAGCGCGCCGGCTCCCGGCAGCAGGAGCAAAGCGGCGGAGTCGAGGGGAGGATGCAGAGAAATGAGATGGAGGGATGGTTTCTGGCAGAGCTTACAGAGGTCTCACATTCATTTCATCTGGGACGAGTGCGGGCCGACGGGTTACACGTGTTAGATGGAGGATCGCTTTGGGAGGGGATTGGGAAAGGTTAGCAACCTGACCGTGTGGGGGTGAGATAAAGGAAAGAAAGTGGGATTGACATACAGGGTCTGCCTTGACTTCAGAGTCCTCCAGCTTTCATCCGTCACACACAAACACTCTAGTGCTGTCATATTTTCTGACATATTAATGCTTTGTATTTCCCAACACAGATGATCTTGATGTTGAAGGATCAGGGATGTAAAGCTATTTGATGAACAGACGCACATATATGTGAGTGCAGACATCTGTGGTTCAGCCACACAAAAACCCAACAATGCATCATGAACAGCAACAGTATTATGACTGTTCTGTAACTTTTAAGGACTTTTTATCATGACTCTTGGTTTTTGTGTACTTCAAAAATATGAAGATAATTCACAAGAAAAAAAGAGCAGAAAACACTGGCAAAATGTTTTTTTAATGTTAAATTCAGTTTTTATTGGATATATATATATTTATTTGTTAATTTTAAACATGTTTATATTTTGACTTAAGGATGAACTCTTCTAAAAAAACACAAACTGTTGATTTCTCTCATTCCAGTTTTAATCATAATCTGACACGAGTATTTTGAACTCCGTTAATTTAATGTAAAATCGAATTCTTGGATTGCTTAAGTGCAACCAGGGATTCATTTTTGCACACTACCATAACTCTTTAACTACCCAAAAAGAAAAAAAAATCACCTAAACATGTGTTTTTTTTCTGCTGCTTATTTCCTTGGTATAGAGCCCCTACAGGGAAATTGAAGTTAAAAGGAAAGATTCTAGTTACTATGTGGTGCGTATCTATGATGGGGTATTGGGGCCACCAAAAAAAAAAAAAAAAAGTAAAATTACGAGTTTTTTTTCGTAAAATTACGATTTTTGATCTCGTAAATTTACGACTTTTTCTCGTAAATGTATTAAAATTGAGGGGAGCCTACAGTCCAGCGAATTTATGTTGTGAGCTGAAGCAGACCGACCAAACTGTGAAAAGCGTCTTGGATTTCATCAGGTAAACTGAATGTTTAAAATATTTCAAATTTTTGGAAGTTTCTTTATTTGATTTACAGTTTATTAATGTTTCATTCGTTGATTTCATTCGTTGCAGGATCTCTGCAGATGACGTTGATGAAGCCGTCGATGTCCGCGCAGCTGTTCACTTCCAGTCATTTCGTCCTCCGCGCAAGACCAGATCTCCTCCAATTCTGTGATGCTTCCGTCTGGAGAGGACTAGTTTTCTGAATTTTCAATGTTCTTGTACCAACGTGACAGACTGTTGTCATTTCTCAATGTTGTTTTGTGTTGAGACGGGACGTTTCATTTGGAGAAGGAGGGGTCCGGAGCTCTGACTACATTCTCCTTTGGTTTCTGGTTTCTGCACATGACAATTGACTGTAAAAAATCCAATTCTTATATACAGACATGATGTAAGGTGGCGAAAGGGCTTCTGGGAAATGAAAGGCAGAATAAAGTTACGGTCCTGATGAACAAGTACCACTGAGGTCTTTATTTTACATATGAACCTCCGCATTAACCAAACCTGGAATTAATTTGATTTTTAATCAACAAAAGATTCAGAATTTCTCTGATAAACAAACAACTTTTTTCTTTTCTCATTAATTTACGACTTTTAAACTCGTAAACGTCTGAGTATTTCTTTATTCAAGTCGTTGTGAATCAGGAGCTGATAAAAAAACATGCAGTTTGTAAAAGATCGTATATGTGGCGTTGAAAATACGCTGGGCGACGTGAAAGCTCTTCATTTTCCTCGCCTGATGTGGCATCTGGATAGTTTCACTATTGCTAACCATTTTCAAGAGGACCTGGTGGTGGCGGCTGAAAATCTTTGGCCGAAAGCGGAAATTCCAAAAAATGTTGAAGTTTTATTAAGTTTTTACTAAAGAGTTTTACTTTTATTAACACGTTTTTTTTAAGTGTTCAGGATTAGCTTAAAATGTGTCAAAAGAGGGTAATTGCTTTATTAAAGGATATTTACAAAGTGTTCAGATTTGTAAAACTGCAAACCCCTGTGCTAGGCATGTTTACATTAAAAGTGGGGTCTTCGGCACCCCACAAGCGGGCTGAACTTTTTTATTCGCAGATTTTTTATTTTTATTGGTGTCTGTGGCAGACATGAAATCCTGTCCACCTTTGTCATGAAAGAGATCACACATAAATATAAGGGTGGGGTCATCTGGACCCCATAAGAGAGCACAAGGGTTTAGACTTTCACATTTGAGCTTTAGTGTCAGACCAGACTACATTTGACTGCAGTTAGCTTCAGCTCTTTAGGCGATCAATGTGAATCAGCTAATTATGTCACAAAGAAAAACAGCTTTTTGCCGTAATATAAAACTTTATATTAGCATGTTGCATATTGGTGAAAAGCCGCTTTAAAGCGTGGCTTACCAGCGCAAAACCGCTTTTCTCTGCAGGTTAGCTTATTCACGTTGATTGTGTGGAGCTACGTTATGTCAAAGTGCATTGTAAGTTTTGACAGAAAGTTCAAAGCTTAAAACTCCATAAAAAAGGTATCAGTTAGGGTTGCCAGTTATATAAAAAAAAAATTTTTTTACCAAAATGTGCAACAGGGGGTAGGGAAATGATGATGTTCTGGTCTTGGACTTCCTTCCTGCTAATGATTTTCAGCTGCCATCTTTTCTGCCAGCAGGTCCCAATCGCCATTTTTAATGCACCAGTAGTGTTAGGTTGTGGGTGAGAGGGGCTGTAAGCAAGCGGAAGAGTGTAAACAGAGCGCTCTCAACAACGGGTAGAGGACAGGGGGCAGGGCTGCTCAACAACAATTGCCCCGCCCACAACTCAGGTAAATATCTAATGAACTCCTGCCGCTCTGCAAAAACTAGATCGTGAAAAAATGACATATTTTTAATAAAAAATAATAAAAATAAATAAAACCTGAATAATCATAATTCTGTGAACTGGGAAAAACAGATGGAACAGAAAGATGATTGGAGTGGGACTTCAACAGATTTAGCTTTTAAAGTTTGTGATAAAAAGTTCCTCCTCCGCACTAAGAGGAAACGCTGCAGACAGGAGGCATTTTGCATGTTAGATGATGTGTGAAGGTGTGTGAGATCCACAGGAGAGACTGATATCACCTTCAGTGTCACATCTCTATAAAAAAATTGACATCCAAACAAATTAAAAGCAGAAAGCAAAGTGCGAGCAGCTGCTGTGTCGACAGTCAGACTAGTTAAACCCTTGATGTAAAGCTGTAGAGCAGCAGCTTCACAATCAAAGAAAGCAGCGTTGGTCTCATCAGTGGGTAATGAAGCAACAAGTCTCTGCCTGACTTTTCTTTTCTTATCAGACACTTTTTACTGCTTTGAGAAATTTTTGAGCGAAAAAAAAAAAAAAATCTTGCTCAAATGGCTTAGTCAAGGGTGACTGTCTCCCAAACCATCAAAAGCCCCTTCACCAATCTCCCCCTCCCCCTTTACCTTTTGATATTTCCCCCCTCTGTTCTCCTGGTAAGCTCTCTGGCGCGGCAGAGGGACGAGGGCTGACAGTAAATTAATGACTGTGATGGCGTGATTAAGTGGAAGATTGCTGCCCACCATCAAAGCACATAGCATGCTGTCATAATAATCGTGCCTTTGATTACCAGTAATTGAAAAAGCAGTTGCAAATGCATGGATGAGTGCCACGGGCTGACAGAGAGACAAGATTATATTCAGGCTTGAAGATTTTCCTCGGAACAGACCCAAAAAAAAAAAAAAAAAAAAAAA
>NC_050517.1:14052423-14064652 GCF_002922805.2 Oryzias melastigma
CGCCGCCGCGGCTCCCGGAAAACCCATTATGTAAAAGACTGAAATCGCAAGACTTGGCAGGTGTATTTTAAGACTCTCAAATGTCACAACAAATGAAGATGTGGGGAAAATCTACAAACTAGAAAGTAAAAACAGAGTGGATACATGGGAAACGTCGGCAGTTCCAGCGTCCTGTGCTGGTATTACACAAAAATGCTCATATAAAGTAATGTACATCTAATAAATACTACTTAGACTTCATGTAATTAATTAAACCAATTAATACTTCTTTATCACATAATATAACAAGATATAGTTTTCAGCTAATATCTGGTAAGAAAAACCTGAAAACAGTCAGCAGATCACACACATAATGAGATTTGTAAACAATAAGGATGCAAAAAACTGCTTTAGAAAATGTAATTTTATGACATCCAAGCTTCTTCTAACGTGAAAAAACACCTCGCACTCAGTGAAACATTCAGAACAAATTCAATTGAACAAATAAAAGGAGGGAAACAGGGCGATCATCATACATCAGAGCGGGGAGAACACTTGTGCTTTAGTGACTCGGAAACAACGGTTGTTAGAGTGAAGAGGCTGTTTATTGCTAAATGGCACATATAAATGATTGTATATTTGTCGCGGATCAGCAGTCTTAACATTACGTTTTCTTCAGTTCATTGTCGGAAACTACAGACTCTGTACCTTCTTCTTTTTAAAATTACAGTTGTGAAAAATGTGGCACCATTTTTTTTCTTCACAAATTGGCATCAGTTGATAAACTTTGAAATAAGGTACGTCAATATATATATATCGGGATAATGCCCGACGAAGTGTGCATTATCAGAAATGAATGCATGATGTGGAAGCCTGAACCAGCTGCTTCCACAAAGTGTGTTTATTTCTAATAATATCCACTTCGAAGGGCATTATCCCGCTTATACCACTGTCACTTACAAAAAAAATAAATATTCACTTAATTTATAGCGCTTTATTCTTGTATTTCGTTTGGTTTAGAACGCTTTTCCACAAAAAGCGGACTATTTGATAGGTGATGCGGTGAGTTTCCATGGTAACTGCTGAGCTGGATGAGCCGGCACCGACCTCGACTGCAGGAGCAAAGGAAATAGATATACCGGTATATTCTGATCGTCATGAGAGGTTAAATACAGTATTAGCTCAGAGAGAAAGTTCACCCCTTTGGTTTTTGTCCAGATGACAAAGCAAAAGTTTGTTTTAAGAAGTGATATAGAACATTTGGGCGATGTGACCAGAAATTAATTTTTAGATGTGTATTATCACTGAGGATTACCACTTTCTAAACCACACCTGAAGCCACTCAGAATTGAGTATTCACCTGGACCATGGTATAAGGTTTTAAAAAGTAGCTTATGGTCAATATCTTTTGGGTTGCTCAGAAGAGTGCTCCTACATTTTCATATTTTAAATAAGAGTACTCTGGACCTGATGCTTTGTTCTTGATTTTTTTCCTCTAATTGTTTAAGATTGAAAAAAAAATCCCCCTTGGGTGTGTAAAAGTAAAGTTGAAAGTCTGTTATAATAGGAAAACTTGATAAAGCCACATTTGAGTTGTATTTTGAAAATGTCATAGATTAAAAAAAATATATATATATATAAAAATGAGGGTTTTCACAGCAATTAGGTTTGATTAAAAATAGATTAACTTGATTTATTAAATTTAGATTATAATTATTGATTTGCACAAACGGTTCAATTGCAGCACTAATTCTATGTGTAAGAACATGAGTGTCACATACCTCGTACTCATACTCCTCCGTCCGGTCTCCTTCGCCTGGAACGCCTGAAAGGTAATCTGTCCCCTCAAAGTAATCCTGCTCCATTGTATGAAGTGAATGACAGCTGTCAGGAGGGAAAGACAGAAAAAAAGACAATCAGGGAGGAAGACGAGTAAAAAGGAGATGCTGGAGTCGGAATGTCTTCCAGAAATTTGCCCTCATTTCTTTTCATAACGCTCAAAATCCCAACTTGACACGATTTGGTAGCTTTTGCCTTCGCTGAAATCACAAGAATAAAGGATTCGTCAAGGGCTTTCATTGTCACTGGAGCGTGTGTGACAAAAAAGTGCAGCTCATTTTTAATAACAGCATATCCACACGCTGTAATTTTCTTCCCTCTCTTGACAGACCGAACCCCCCACACTGTACAGTGTAATTCTATTGTGACTCCTTCAGTCACTGAACAAAACAGCATTGTGAGGGCCTAACAAAATGACCGGCTGTGGTGCCACACAAGATAATCACTGCAGACTAAAGCTACACAAAAAAAAAATACTGTTCTGAAAACTTTAAGAGATGCATTCAGGGCCTGTCCATCTGACAGATAGGACAATACTTTCAAATTTCATTTCTAAAAGCATAAACGTCCCACTTTACTCCAATATATTTCAGACATCAAAACGTACCAGCCGGTCTAAAGAACACAAACGCAATTTCAGAGTCTAGCCACAAAGGTAAGACATCAAACATTTATATCATTCCATAAAAATGTCAAAAAGCTGCTCTATATCGGTTTGGACACCTGATCACAGATGAGGAGCGGAAAATGTGAATTTTATGGGGCTCATTGATTACATTTGGACTCAGCCTGGGGATGTTTCTATGTGCTGTTTAGTGTTGCCAGTTCTTCTTTTTTTTATTAGCCCATTTGCTTTAATCACCTTGTAAACCTTACTTGAGTTAAAATAGATGCTCCAAGCTGCTGCGGTTATGGCAAACAGCCCCTGTGGGGAGTTCGGCGGTGACAATAAGTACATGTGCAGAATGTTTCTCTGCAACAATGATCAACATGATATTTTTTAATGAAAGTTTTTTTCTTTTCTTGTAATGATACCAACAGAGATGAGACGCCAAATTAGGCTTCTGTTTCTGAATATGGAAACAAATGATGTTTTGAAAAGGCCAATTATGGTTGGAATTACTTATCTAATAAGCAAAATACTGTTTTCTAATGTCTTAGTTATGTGCCATAAACTTCTATTACACAAATTGCTGCATTCCCGGGGAGCTGGACCCAGTTCTCCGAATGCTTCCTGTTATCAGTTTACTTCTCAGAAACTAAATAAAATAAGTATTTCTGATACATCTACCGGTAACATTAATTCAAATTGCTTCCCTGCCCCTCTGACTACTCCCTACTGGTCCAATTGGCTTTCGAGGCTGTAGTGGTGTCTGAAAGTTTTTTTTTTAAGAGGTTATAGCAACTTAGGCCTAGGTCAGGGGTCAGCAACCTTTAACAGTAAAAGAGCCATTAGGGCTCATTTTCAACTGATCAAAACCTAGAAGGAGCCACGTAATCTGACTTTAGCCTTTGAGAAATTTGTATTTGTATTCATGACCTTCTTTTCTTTTTCATAATAAATATGAATTATGTTTATTTTTTGCACAAACAAAAGCAAAAATATAAAAAGAACCTAACATCTCTCAAAATTTAATTTTAATGTCTTCCTTTTTTTCACATTCAACAGAAGCTCTACTAACTTATTTTCAAAATAAAAGACGCGTTGTGCTAAACAGGATCAACATCGAAGGACATTGGTTTTTCACAAAGACTTTTGGGAAATTTCTCGGGCAGTCGATTTTGGGATTGTAGATTCGGACAGTACTATTGAGTTATTAATGAAAGGAATTTGGACATAGCCTTCAGTTTCTGTATCTCTCCACTAGGGGGGACAGACGCAGGGATAAGAAATTTGGAGCAATTTTGCCAAAAGCTAAGAGATACCTTTATTTTCCATGTCCAGGTTAAAAAATGATTTAAAATCTGAGATCCTATTCTTACTTTAAGCTGACATTCAGACTGTAATTCCATGTATATCTCTAAGCTCAATGATACATTTGCACAGGGAAACCCCATTCAACCTTCACAACACTCACATTTATTGACTTTCTAATCAACTGCTGTCATCGTTCAAATACAACTCATGACTCCAACATGTTTGAGGAAAGAGACAACATTTTTGTTTATAGCGTCTCAATAGAAACACTGACAAAAGAGCAGACGCTAGCTGTGAAAGTGACCTGTTATGTGCATTAGGAATAATGACTGATATAAGGATGCGATCTAAACTGCTACTTCTGGTGACCATATGTCTATGACAAATAGAAGCTGAAAAAGAAAAAAAAAGAGTAAAAGTTTAATTAGAGCTCAGCGTGCCACAAGCTAGATGTAATTATAGACCTTTCATGTTCCTTTAAAACTTAACTGGAGTCTCAGCAAAGTGACATCATTCTTAGTTCTGCAATTTATATTGTTGTGATTTTTTTTATTTTTTTTTTTTTTACTGTTTGTGTCCTTTTGATGAAGGCAAATGTGAAGGATGCTAAAAGGCTCATTTATCATACAATTCTTTGCATGTCAAAATGCAACAAGACGCTGGTTGGTAAGTCAATTAGAGTCGCACATTTGCTCAAATCTTCCCCGCTCCTGGTCATAATTGTGCGAGCCGTGTTATTTCTGCTTCATGGCTCACAAACATTTGCGCTCATTTTTTTTTTTTTCTTCATTCTCTCCCTAATTATCATCAGCTGCAGCCAAAGTCAAAACAAGGACACAACAAAGAAACTGGGTCACTTTTGTGGCAATGAAGTACAGAGTTTCTCACTAGATCAGGTTACAGAAAAAAAAGATAAAGTGCAAAACAAAAGTCCCTATTATTTATTGGTGGTCATGTAGATGTTAAAATTCAGTAAAGGCATGCAGAGCTACCGTCAATAGTCAATATTAGTTGATAGTGATGAAGAAATCCTCAATGCAAGATACTTTAAACATTGGAAAAATAACAAAATAGTATTTTTCAATGATATAAAAATTAATATTTAACATTAACATTTTATTTACTGTTCTCCTTCACCACCCTTCAAAAGTCCCCCCGATTAAATGCTATTGCTCTACCCTCAGTAAAGACTGGTTTAAATAAAGAGTTTAATTGAGCTGGGGTCTCTACCTGTCAGAGAGCAGGAAGGGACAGACGTCAGGCACTGGGGGGGTCGTGGGTCGGAGCTTCGCCAGAGCCATGATGTGTTCAAAGGTGATGTCGGTCTGAGTGCACACATCCACCACATGGATTTCCTGAGGGAGGCCATGTGGGCGGCCGCTGGGGGTACGCCTGATGACCTGCACCACAACGGGGTCTCTGGCAGCCCGAAAGGCCTCCACAGCCTCATCGTGGCTGGACTTGGACAACTCCTTCCCGTTCACCTGAGTATGAAGAAAAAACAAAAGAGTCAGATAGGAGGCATCACTGTACAGTTCTCTTTTATAGCCCACTCCAATCATCTTTGGAGCTATTTCAAAAGCATTAACAGTGGTCTTTTAATTTTGATTATGCTGTTTTTAGACACATTTTTTTTTAAAGTTGTTTTCTGGGACATAGTTTCTGCAGAGCGGCAGGAGATCATTTTTGGCCTGCCTGGCATATTTTTTAGGTAAAAAATAAACTGCATTTGAATAAAAAAACACTTGGAAATGAAATTTTAGTCTTTAGTTTTTCCAATATATGTCCTTCATCATTAAAAAAATGTCAACTTGACATTTAGGGGTATGTGGTTCGGGCCCCCTCCGCGCTACTTTTTTAATGTTTTGGTGTCCCCAACTCGTTCTTTTTTGATGTGCTGGCTGCTCCTATTAAATCAGGGGTCCCCAACATCTGGGCCACGAACCGGTACTGGTCTGAGGGCCGCTTGGTACTGGGCCACAGACAGGGAAAAAAAATGCATATGCTAATCAGGGGTCCCCAACCCTCCAGATGTGGACCTTTACCTTTACCAGGCTGCTACTAGACCAGACTAGTACAGGTACCCTTGACCACCTACCGGTACCCTAACCCAATACAGGTACCAGTTCTGCGTTCATTACTATTTCCAGTACCGCGCCCTATACCACATCCCGAGGGTTGGGGACCAGCACTTTAATGGGAACAGCCACCATGTCAAACAACGATGAGTTGGGGACACCCAAAACATTAAAAAGGAGGGGGCCTGAACCATACTTCCATATATGATAAGTTGGGGATGTAGAAATAACATGTGAAAACACCAAAAACACCATTTTCATTAGAGTAGGTCTTTAAGGCTTTCTTTGGGTAACTTTCCCTTCTCTCCACTTCATCATTACTGCTTCATTGAATCTAACGCAGAAGAGCTTTTTCATTAAACTGGATCGTCTTCAAAGCAAATTATGAAAAAGATTTCCATCTACGAAACTAACATGCAAAACAATAACATACATGCAAAACTGGGTATGATTACCAGAATATTAGATCAAAGCCTGAATGGGCCCCTTTTCACTCAATCCATCTTAAATCTCATCTCCACAAAAATGAACTTGATGGATTTTTTTTTCTTTTTTTTTGGCAAACTAAAGCCAATTTGAGCTACAGCTGGCACGTATAAAGAAAATCATTGCTTCATTTAGCCAAGTAATTTCTCTGGAAGAGAAATGGTGGCTGTGGAATACCTCAAGGAATGTGCTTCAGTAACATGCCGAAGGCAGAGATAATAATTTAGATAACCGCACAAAGTAAGAAAACAAACGGAATGAAGTGGAGTTACTGTTTTTTTGTTCTATTTAAATACAGATTTGGAAAGGAACGCTTCCTCGCGCAGCCATCTGAAGGTGGTTACTACAAAAGCAAAGGAAACCATTCCTATTCCCAGATCTTTGATGTAGATACAGAAAAAGTTCAAAAGGAGCAGTTTTATGAGGCGGGAAAAAAAGAAAGTCCTTTTAAAATGCAACATTTTAGTGGAAGTAAAAATACATAGGCTGGCGGTTATGAAACGACCTAATTTCAAGAGCAGTCGACACTTTCAAGTAACTGGCTGAGTCTCTGCTTCTAAACGAACACTTGAGAAACAGAGTGCTACAGGGAATTCACACAGAGAGAATGGCTTTGCTTTCTTTTCATTATTTTTTGTTTCAGAATCACAGTTTCCTGTCATCAATTTAATGATATCGACCCCCCACACTTTCTGAAAAAACTATTTGTTGTGTATTATTTATGCAATTACTTGATTGTAATTGGCTAAATTCCTTTAAAAGCCGTCGAAAACCTGTAGCAACACAGGTCTCTACTTTAACACTTGTTTAGCACATTTCTAGAGAGGGACCTGGTTGCAGGCAATGTGGCTCCCAAACTCACAAACAATTGAAGTCATCATTAGCCAGAAGCAGAATGTTGCAACTATAGCCATAAGTTGAATTTGTGTATCTATACTAGCAGACTCCTAACTCTAACTGTAAACGGTTTTGGTGTTTTTCAAGGGGAACAGCAGGAACTTCGTTTGAATTTCAGTTGAGGACTTCTGGCTAATATCCCTTTGGCGCCATCTTGGGGCCATGTTGTTGTCTGTGGCCAGGTCCTTTTGTATTTCTAAGGGTGTATTAAGACTGGAAAAGTCCATTGGTCCGGACCGAGTTTGCCTAACTCTAACCGTAACTGTAACCCTTACTCTAACCCGTCCAGTTTGGCCCAGATTGAGTCCTGAACCTTGCGTTAGGTCTGTATTCAAACTGCCTTCAACCAGATATTTTCTGTTTTGAACCAAGCTTGTAAACAAAACCATGTGACTAAAGATCTCTTCAGTCATTGGCTAGAAATTACAAGGGCGGGGCAAAGCAGCAAGAGAAAGAATAGAAATTCGGCATTTTGCAATCCTTGTCGGGATAGTTGACATATTCAAATTTTATATTTCTCAGACTATTTCTGAACGTCTGTATCGACATCAGGTACAACAGTTTTTTACTCCTACTTTGGTACTGTGGAGGTTTCCTCCAAGGGGGTTACTGCGGAAATGGCTAAGAAGATACTCACAAGTGTTAATGACAGATTGTCAGGAAAATAGTGTGAAAAGTAATGAGTATCACGTTAAAATTTGTTTTCATGAGGCTGAATTCATCCAACCAAAATTAAAGGAGTCGTTATGTCTCATTGTTGTTCTACTGCGGTTTACATCTACTACTCTGTTTGTCCTACTACTCTGTTTACATCTACTAGCAGCTGGGTGCCTCAGTGGGCTAGGTGAAGGTTTGACACTCAGAAGCCCTGGGTTCAATTCCCGGGGTTGTCCACTGATCCCCACCCTTGACGCTGCTGCCTAACTGGGTCCCTGTGCCCCTCAAGTACAGGGTTGTGTCAGGAAGGGCTTCCGACGTAAAAACTCTGCCAAATCACAAATGTGAAACAGTGGGTGCTGTTACGCTGTGGCGACCCCGGAAGGGATAAGCTGAAAGTGAACTACTACTACTCTGTTTACATCATGCAATGACCAGCTACGGAGGCTGTTTTGGTCTGAGTATGGAATCTATCCAGACTGAAGAAACTCAAAGCAAAGCAGTTAGGTTTGATTGGAAACAAACTGAGACCACCTCGAAAGATGCGTCAGAGAGCCGTCCCTGGTCCCGGACTAGGGTCCGCTTAGGTGTATTCAAAATGAAAAATTGTTGTGGATTATCAGGGGAAATGAATTCTGGTTCACTTTAAGTGAACCAAATATGTCACGTCTGAATACACCCTGAAACAAGAGTAATCTATTGATGAATCCAAGTCCAGATTCAACATGCAAGCGTAACTAACAAATATGGCTTATTTAATCCCAAAAGTTGCATGTCTGACCTCACATTTTTACACTTTCTGTTGTCCAAATATCATTACAATGATCTTGTCATCTTAATCACACCACATCTGTTCTTGACTTTACCCAGCCAGAGTCTTAACTTTCCTTTCTCATCAGCAGCCTGTCCGTCCTCGTGTTTGACACCCGGCTCACTGACAGGATGTTGGTTCCAAGTGTCACTCATGCGGTTTCTGAGAATCCTTTGACCCAGAGCTTTTCTCCACCATCTTGGCCTATATTAGTCTACAGTGTTTCAGGTGCGCCACACAACCCAGAGATGGCTGCAGCAGCAGCAGCAGGTGGAGGGCTGATTAATGTGCCGCTATGTGAGGCTTACCGAGCTGCAGGTCACAGTGTTCAGTTCAGGATGGTGGAAACGAATCCATCCTGATTCTCTGCGTCTTTTACAGGCTAACTGATGCTTTGCAAGAACGTCTCATTTTCCCAGCAATTACAAAGGTCCTGCACAACTCCCCCAGCTCTTTTTGAGGCCTGGCATGCTCCCCTCCCTCTCGCTGTGACCTTTATTTGCAGCAATGTGGCATTAATCACCTGCACGGGAGATAAACTGGGTCAACACCACTCTTGTGGAATTGTGGGCCAATTTGGAGTTAAAAAAAAAAAATGAAGGGATGTATTTGTGCAGCCTCAGCCCTGCATCTTCCTCCACTCACATTCTGCACCTGCTTTTCTCCCATTTTTCTATCCACTCAGCAGATATTAAATGCTTCTGTATCTATTTTCCTCCTGAGTACAACATTAAATAAACATGATTCACCATAATAATTAGCTTATACCGCTCCATTATCTGTCTGTCTTTGTCCGTCTCTTGCTCTTGCAGCCTCTTCGGCGAACGGCAAGTGTGGTGCAAAACAAAGGAGTTGGGGCAGACAAATGAGCCAGCCTATGGCATATGACAGACCCCCAAGAAAAATGATCCCATTTCTTTGCTTTCCTTCAGCTACTGGCTGTCCGGTCCAGCCTCCTCCTCCTCCTTCTTCTGAGCCTAACATCTCGCTAGGGGTAAGGAATGCAGGAAACAGCAAATATAAAAAGCAGCTCTTTTATTATTGGCAGATGGATGAATTAATCCTAAGTTAATAGAAAAATATTTTAAGTACTGCACTGGGGATTTAAAAAAAAACATTTTTTATTGGTTTTATCCAATTAATTTTGATGGTGTGATTAGCAGAATCTGGAGTCTTATGTGACAGATGGGAAGGAGTTTCTCCTGCAGCTTTTTAGATATTTATATCAAGGAAATCAGCATTTGTCATTAGAAAGACCAGCATCCAGTAAGCAGGTGTACAGATGGGAAAGGTGCATTTAAACTGAAACCAAGCATCTTTTTTTACCCTCTTTTAGTTTAAGAACAGGTGCATTTCTCTTCAAGTATTAATCCAAAATAAATAGAAATTAATTAATATTCTTCTAAACAAAATGTAGTTACAACAAATTATTTAGGAGGTTTGAATCCAAAGCATCCTCTTCTTCTAACTGCTCCATATGCACAGTGTCAACATGAATTATCTTAGTGGTCTGGAACAAAACAATGCTGATTACTCGGGAGAGGTTGTTTGCTCAGCAGTTGAGATGGGAGTTGATCAAGAAAATGCAAAGTTGGAGGGAATAGTGTTGGTGGAAAGGGATCAAAACTCATCTGCTGGTTGTGTGCACGAGGACATGCAGCAGCTGCAGTCTTGGTTTTGTGATACAAACTAAAAAAAAAAATCAACAAAAAAATGGGAAAAAAGGAACAATTAATTTGATTTATTCTCAATCCTACACTGAAATTGTTCTTTTTTTTGCAGTTGATGCTGCAGACAAATCTCAAACAGACTTGTTTATGAGATGCAAATCACGTGGGCATGACTGAACCTTAAAACCAAAAGTCTCCCCTAGTAGAGCTTAATCTTAAAAAAAGCCTTTCTTATCATTTGTCCTCCAGGTATGAAGACAAGAACAAAGATGGAGCAGCTTTGCTCTCTCCCTCCAGGTACCTCTTTTATTTTTCCCTCTGACCCCTTCAGTTTCAACAACAAAAAAACTAAAGGAAGAATGTGCAGACATGAAATAGCGATGGCTTCATCTTTAACATGACATGTGACGCTGCCTTGGTTCTCTGCAGCAGAGGGCACAGACAGCCGCCTGCAAGAGGATCACAGATGAAAGTGATTGATGGAGCTCTTTTTGCAAAGAGAAAAGGCAGCCTCTGGCAGAAAGCTCTAATAGTCTATTAGCTTTATGCTGCCGAATTAACTGCAAACCATAACTTCATTGCCAGTGTGTAAGAATTTCCTCCTTAATGTTTTGGTTTTAAAATTGATGGTTTTATGGCGTCTGATATAGTTTCAATCAATGTTTAAGCGTGGGTTTTTCTCCATAGACAGTGCTCCTTTGGTAAAGACAGTATCTGTTATGAGCTGTTACCTGCTGCTTTGAGAGGCAGCCTGTAGGGCTGTAAATGTGTGCAGCCAGATGGATAAAGTGTAACATGTAGGTCATCCAGCCTTGGGGTTGCAGTCGTCAGTCATTTTAACCCTGACCTGCCTTCTCTTCTTTAGGGTAAGACATTGCCCCCCCATATTTTTTAAGACCCACTCAGATAAAAAAAATGCTTTTGATGCTTTTCAAATGTTCTTGTGGCAATTTTTCGCATGATATAAAGAAAATTCAGTTTAAAATTCAAATTGTTGTGAAACAGAAACCGACAAAAAAAAAATGCAGTTCAAAAAAGCTCGTACTAGAAAACTATCAGTTGATGGCTAGATCCATGTACGTTTGTGGCGCATGAATCAAACTGTATGGCTGGATAGCTTCAATGTTGCTCACTATTTTTGTTGCACGTGAGGTTAGGGTTGTGAGGGGCTGTAAGCTAGCAGGAGAGGGTGTTGTATAATGGAATAAAAGGCTTGTGGTGCGTTCACTCCGGACAAGATTTGTGTGACATGGGCGTCAAGTTTTAATGTTAAGCTAATGTACAGATGCGATTTGAGGTCTTGCTGCACAATTTGGGTGTTGGCCAATCAGGGACTTAGCTTTGGGCGTGTGATGTTTGATATGTGATGTTTGTGATGTGTGACTCGATCAAAGGATAGAAAAAAGATTCAATATGGCCACTCAATTCGGGAGTTTTTGTACTGAACTTCCATTTATTTCTTTTTTACTCTAGCAGCCGTTTTTTATGCTAGCAACCAGCATAGCAAGCTAGCTTGCTAGCTTGTTCCGCTGGCTGCTAGTGACCCACAACTCAAAATGTAATTATAAACAAACTACTGGTGCTCTGTAGTACGACGGAGTATTAGGGTCACCAAAAAAAAAAAAGAAAAGAAAAAAAGTAATATTACGAGTTTTTTTCTCGTAAATGTAGGACTTTTAATCTCGTAAATTCACGAGATTAAAAGTTGTAAATTTAGCCTATGACTTTTAAAGTCATAAATATACAACTTTATTCTCGCAATTTAGCAGTCACGACTTTTTCTTGCAAATTTACGAGATTTAAAGTCGTAATTAAAAAAAAAAAAGAAATTCTTTATAAAGTGGCCCTATTACTCCGTCGTACTGTAGAAACTATGACCTTGAAAAAAAATTAT
>NC_050517.1:14064712-14068310 GCF_002922805.2 Oryzias melastigma
TTATAAAGTGGCCCTATTACTCCGTTGTACTGTAGAAACTATGACCTTTATTTTAGCTAAAAATGGTGTAATCATAGACACTGGAAACGCTTTTAAAATAGATCAAAAGATGATCGGAGTGGGACGTCCTTTGGAATCCTTTAAACATGACTGAACAGGATACAGACATTTTCGTGGGGGATGAGACTTAATAGTTGATTTGGCTGAAATTTAGTAAAACACAAGGTTTTTACCCAAGTACTTAGCCATTTTTCTTTTAATTCATCGTATTTCTTGTACATGAAAGAAAACACAATTCATATTTTGCTTTAGTAAAAAGAAAATCACCCAAACAGCAAATACAAAGACCCTTTGTTGTGACTATTTTATGAAAAAAAACAAAAAACAAAAAAACATGTTTGCTTATCATTTTACTCGATTTGCAGGTATTGGTCGCCCAGTTGGATGCTATGTTTGCACACAGATTAAAGTGGTGAGCCAATTAACTTATTTACAAAAGCCACAAATAGGAATTCACATTTGCTTGAACAGATTTCTTGTGTTAATTTTTGCAGTTAACAAGGTAAAAACAAATCATTTTGTGATCTCACTTCTTCAGCCCTTCTTTGTTGTCTCTTAGTAAATCTGCATCTTCACTTATTTTCACTTTTTTAAAAAGGACACTTGAGAAATTACAGATTGTCTGTGCAATAAGAATGCACATAATCACTAGAAGAAACAAGCTTTTGCAGCGGCAGTTCTCCTCATATATGGACTCAACTGTTACTGAAACAGCCAATCCACGTTAAAAGGATTGAGATTGGAAAAGGTGATAAATAAAAAGAGGAGACTGATTGATTTGCTGAGTTATATGCTTACAAGAAAGTGTTTTACATTTGCAAATGTAAAAAATGCATTCCTATAAATTTTTCTCAAATGTTCTGAATAAATATGCCGCCGAATTTATTATTTTAACAATTCAGGTCGCTTTAAACTAGCAGGAGTATCCGAATCCAGTCTCGAGGGTCGGTGTCCAACATGTTTTACAACCACCCTGCCAGTGAAGTTTCTTTTTTGCCAAACACACCTGATCCAGGTAAGCAGCAGCAGATAAAGGAGGGTTTGTGGAAAAGGCCGGCCCTCGAGGCCTGGAGATGGTCACCCCTGCTTGAAAGCCTCAATGGTTATATTTAAGAACATTTTAAATACACTTTTATAAACCCCACCTTCGCCCAACAGAAGCTCAAGCGGCCCAATGACCCCTAAAGGACATGGCAGGTTCTGCAGATGGATGGATGGATTGATGTACCTTTATGAGATTTTTTCTCACTTTTTTCTAACTTTTCCTAAATAGATGAAAATGTTTGTATTTTTCTTAATATCTGACCAATTCCACCCTAATAAACAGCATTTCTTTCTTTGTTCTTCATTCTTCATAGTTGGAATCAACAGCTCTGTTTCCATTGACTACAAAATTGCGCAAAGTAGATTTGAGATACTAAATTCGCCTACCACGAATTCGCAAAATCTCCAACCTTGCCGTTTCATGGCCTGAATAAGACGCCGACGTCTCCTTTGATAGAGGATGATGAGTGCTAGTGTGGTGGCAGAAACGTGAATGTATCTGCTTTAGATCATATTATTGTTGACATCCTTAGCCATGTTTTGGAATGACTTTTTGTGTGAATTGGTTTGTGTTTATTTGCATAATTGAGACTTAATGGAAACAGTGTTTTTTCGACATTTCTAGAATTTCGACAAAGATTTGCACATACGTATAATGGAAACGCAGCTAATGAACTTGGAGTCACAAGGGAACAAATAGCTTGTGCCACATAAATGAATAGTATTTTTGCTCTGATGTACACAGACTCAATATTTACCAAATATTCAGGAAGTACTTGAGCATAATTTCTGCCAGTTTTTTCAATACTGTAATCAAGACAATGCGGTAAAAACTGAATTCTCTCCGATTTGATCCCTCTTCTCTTTGTTTGTCGACTGGGGGACATGCTAAGAGGGAGTCATTGAAGACAAAACCGCAGACATCGGTTCTGCCTCTTCTGGATAGCACTTCTGCTGTGCGATGAAAAACACAACAGGGAGCCATGAAGCAGATTGATTATACTTGTGATCGCTCTTCTAAGATAATGTCCGTCCTTTTAATCACGCATTGTGCCTCTGCTCTTTACAAGGATCAGATTATCATCAGAGGCTTCATCACTGTCTCATTGTAAATGCGTCCCTAATTTGACAGCTCTGCTTGTCGCTCGGAAAATTTGATGTTATTTTCTGCAGTGTGTCCTTGAGCAGAGATGGAATCGTCTTGGGGTGCAGTTCTCTTCCACTTGGAGTGTTTGCAGTCTCCCGGTCAAATGCGCTGCAACATCTGCTTTGATGGACTGCATTAAAGCGCGGTTGGGGTTTGAGGGCAGACTGTTAGTATTCCAGAGCTGTTTAGAATCCAGCTACTCCTAATAAGCCCCAAAAAGATCAAAACGTTAGCTTGTGCAATTAAGATTTGCTGGGTGTTGACAGTAAACAGGCTCTGCTGCGTTTTGTTTAACAAATCTCTTATTTTGTTCAGACTGGATTGTTCTCACCTGAACTGTAAAGTTATCCACTTCTTCTAAATATAGAAGCAGGAAGGAAAAGTGTTCTCTTGTTATATCGCAGTTCATCATTTGTGGTCCCACTGGTTCACACATTATATTCATATTTTCAGTTTTCTGCCTTTTATCTTCTCACAGTGCGCTGTGTCCTGCATCCTGATTGGCTGTTGACCTTGTCAATCAATTTCTATGATCTTTTTCCATACAGACTGTGCTCAGCTTGCTAGATTTTCAGAAATCTTCAATCACAAACAGATTTTTGATTTCATTCTATTTTTCTACAAAAGTTTGAACTTTGAGTTTAAGCAAAAGTGAAATGTCTGTCTCAGAAAAGTGTATAAAGTGTGTAATAATGAGTTTTAAAGCCATAAAACACATATGATATTATTTTGCGAATTTCGCCAATTGTGGGTTATTTATGGGATGTATCCCCAGCAATAACAGAGGGAACACTTAAGTTTTGCAGATTTTGCTGAGGTAGACTCTGGCCATAATTGATGCAAGGATAAATATCTTGATTCAAGGGCGTCTTGGCCCTGGTCTTGGTCACTTCCAGTTTTGCCAGGTAAAACAAAACAGGGATGTGTTTTAAGTGCATTGTCTAACACTAAGTTCATGTCATCACATTCCCATTTAAGCGGAATAATTTTTTTTAAATTCAAAATTCAAATTCAAATTCAACTTTATTTATATAGCGCTTTTCCTGCTTTCAAGCATCTCAAAGTGCTTTCCACAGCAACATGAATAACAGAAAGACAGAAAGTAAAAACAAATACAAATAAAATAAAATAAATTAATCTATTGATGATCCAGATCTTCTGTAAGACATTTAAAGCTTTGAATTTAGTTATTAAACATGTTAAAAACAAATACATTAGGACATTACACTGCAAAAAGTGTAAAATTGGAGCAATTAATAAAAGCCATGTTAGCTTTTAACAGATTAAAAGCTTAAATTGAGCAAAAATGTTTAATTTGATGAAAACTAATAATCTTAAATGTAAAAA
>NC_050517.1:14068385-14068810 GCF_002922805.2 Oryzias melastigma
AGCTTTGAATTTAGTTATCAAACATGTTCAAAACAAATACATTAGGATATTACACTGCAAAAAGTGAAACATTTGATCAATAAAAAAAGCCATGTTAGTTTTTAACAGATCAAAAGCTTAAATTGAGCAAAAATGTTTAATTTGATGAAAACTAATAATCTTAAATGTAAAAAAAATACAGAACCGCTGTTAATTGATCCAATGTTTCACTTTATTCAGTGCAGCTTTTAGCAAAAGCCTTCTACTTCCTTTAAAACTGGCCAATTGGAGTCATTCCATTTATGGAAATTCCATTGGATAATGCAAATATTTGTTTTAATTTACCTTTTTTGTCATTTTTAACCCACTGTTTCCTCTGCATCTCCTATATATGCTTCTTTCTTTTCTTTCTTTTTTTTAATATAACCTCACCTAAACTACTATTT
>NC_050517.1:14068910-14074272 GCF_002922805.2 Oryzias melastigma
GAAGGCCTTGCAGGCCCTGACGGCCCGCCACTGGGTCCTGACAGTCCTTTCAAGCACCCTGTTAATTATTTGCACTTTCAACGCCCCACGTGCCGCCATCTGACCCCCTCCCTCGATCCCCAACCAGCCGGCGTGCGACAAACTCGCAGACAAAAAAAAAGCAGGTGGAGAGGGGAAGGAAACGGGGGAAAGATGAGGCGGGTTGGTAGTCATCACGGTTGTGTCTGGCATTATGTAAATAATGCATGGCTTGTGTTATTAGCCTGTGCTGCCATGATGAGCACATTGAACATGAAAGAAGGCAGGCTGGCGCTTTTAAAGTCTCTCCATACAGGAAGAGGCAAACAACGCCACCTTTGGCGTTTGACGTCTCTGGCGGCGCCATCTGTCACCAGTGGGAACCTATCTGCTGTCTTTAAATTTATTTAAAACAACACATCACAAAGAATGTTTTAAATTCCTCATGACAACATGTCATTTGTGACTTATGCATACATATATATTGTTTTTATTGTTAATTGTTTAACCGCAAGAATCTTTAAATCTAATGTGCTTTTTTTCTGTTTTTCTTTTTAATGAAAATGCATTTTTTATATTATTTTTGATCGATTTTTTCTTCAAATCTCATCTGCATAACAGCCAGCTCTTCAAAGGTGTTGATTCGCAGTCCCCAGTAGATTCTCCCCAGTCAGCATATGGATGGCACCACTGCTCCTAATAACATTTTTTAATGCCAGCCAAGCTCTTATGCTGATCCCCCTCCAACTTACCCAAAACCAATTATCAGTTTTCACTGAAGAGGATTTTGTTCAACCATTAGACACTCGTCCGCCTATTTGCAGCTGTTTTATTTCCTCTATATTTTCCATTTAACCTAATTTTAAGATGGACAAATCTCAAAGCAAACACATTAACTACATATGACTAAATGTCCTCACAACTATTCCCTGCTTCCATTATTAACCTTGAAATGGCTCATTGAGGCTGAAGCCCCCTTTTCCCTTAACATTCTTAAACTATATTTGTAATTCAGAGTTTAATATTACAAGATAGAGAAATTATTCTAAGTAAAATTAAGTTCCTCCTGGTCTAATTTGAAAGAAAAATTCATCAAAAGTTTCCATCACTGCTCTGAGAACACGGTTCCCAGAGGAGGCCAGAGTGACAGCCGAGTTACCCCGAGGAGGACACGTCTCCATAAAAGTAGAGGTGCTTTAGTCACAGACAGATTGCGGTGTGTTTAGGTCGAAGTGAAACGAGCTGCTCCGCACCCCTCTGACATTTTCCACACGGACTCACTCGTCGCCTGATCCAGGAACAAGTCCATTCATCACATTACATTGATCAGCACAGATTAGTTTGCTACAGGCTAAGGCTGACTTTCTGGAAACTCAGCAAGAACATGATAATAAAAAAGTCTCCCCTGTTGATCATTAGGACTTTGGGTAATTTCAGCTCCATGCCTGAGTCAGTTTTTTTGAACAAGAATCGTCAGAGGAGAGTTTACTCCTCTGTAGATCAAAGGAGGATGGGACGTTGGGAGTTACAGTGGTGAAAACAAGGAACAAGCATCCTGAAAAAGATGAAGAACAAACACATCAAGCCCTGTTCAAAGCCGCAATGGCAAATGTGAGCACAAAATTTAAATGTAAAAGTATTCAAATGTAAAACAACAACTTTTAATTCTGCCAAATAGGAAGAGAAAATAAGCATAGAAACCACGTTTCCTTATATTCACACAATAAAACTCTATAGGGGTGTATATCATTCCTGTTTGCATGATTCAAGACACATCTCCAAACATGGTCCAGAAATCGATATATAAAAGATTCAACTGACTATGTGGCGATACGATACAGTGGAATTATTTTACCTGAATAATTTATTTGTCAATTAACGCCGGGTTCACATCAGACCCGAAAACGTGGAGACCGCTTACATTCGGTGTCCTTGTTAACTTAAGGTGTGTAGACCACACCAGACACGAAGCACTGAGGTCCGTCTCGCGCCATGCAGCGATTGTTTTGGCATCTGCTCCCTTTTTTTTTGGCGAATGATTCGCGTCAATCCTGTCAGAAAGTTAAGCCAAGACACACAAGAAAATCGGGTCAATTTTCAAAATTGATGTCAAATTAATTGTAGAAACTCTAAATAACCACATTTGAGCAGAAACGCCTGTCGACCGTTGCGAAAAAATATGTGTCTGGTGTGAACTGGAGGTGAAGCGGATTCCGCGCGCACTCCGCTTTGCAGCGCTTCCGCGTCCAGTGTGAAACTAAGGTTGAATCCAATTTCTTCCACTATCCCTACGGTTTCTCCCCGGCATTTACCCCTCCAAACAGTGAGTTATGGAAAAATAATGTCTTTGAATTTGGACATCCACTCGACGTCATCAATAGTCACCGGTCAGCTACATTAGCACAGAGCTGCTAGTGCTCAGAAATAAATAACATCCATTTTATAATTTTATAATGTAATGCAAAAGTCATTATATACATTTACATTTAAACTCCTGTAGAGCACACCCACATGAAGAAAAGTACTTCTCCTCCACGGTACAGCTCAACACGGCTCACCCTACCGGCAGAGGGACACCAAACTCGAAATCCCTTCGCTCTACCCTTAAGATAACGATTTCGGACAACCCTTTCCCTTCAAATGCCCCCTCTACTGGAGGGGTATGGAGAAGCCGGACGGGTAGGGAAGGAATTCAGGTTTTACCAATAAATGAAAATTCTTTTGTATTGAGAAACTCTTTTTCTTCCTGGCACTTTTTATTTTAAGCAACAAAAATGAAATGTCTTTGACATACCAGCTTCAAACATTCAAACCTGACATTTTGGGTCTTTTAGATAGTTTTACTCTCAAGGTTAAAAATAAATGTGTGTTGTATAATTTATTCAGGTATTGTTTGCAGTTCTTGGGGAAAAAAACAAAAACGGTTTAGCCAAATGTAAGGGATCCAACTTGGTAGAAGTGGTAGAACTTGGAAGAACATACAAAGACAGACAGTAGAGAACAGAACAGTATGAAAAACTGATAGAAATAAATTATTTACTTCTCAATTTTAGAGCTTTGTAACCAACATAATCTTGTTTGTATACGGTAGTTTTCAACTGATCCTGCTGTTACGCTCTATATTTTCTCTTTATATATATTATATACTCTTTATATCTCTACCTTAACATCATATAAATAGTTGCAACAATCCAGTGCTGACCTAGAACATTTTATATGAGAGGTAGAAGACTTTGTAAGGTTGACAAATGAGAACAGCCGAATGGAAGGCCATTACAAATGAAAATGTATTTCCAATTGTTTTATTGTTGTTATTAATGTTAAAACAGTAGTTTTTTAGCAAATGTGCAAATACTAATGCTTAAAGAAGCTTGTATTGATAATTTCTTAATTCTTAATCTTGTATCTCCGTCCCTGCAACAATCACAATCTCCAGTCTACATCTGTGAGTCAAGCAAAAACTTTTTCTATACAAGAGCAATAACTGCAGTGCAGCTGCTGCCTCATGATGTGATTGTGCTTCACCACATTACAGCTTATCACCATCAATAACAAAAACTGCTTTCACTCTGACATGTCTAAAACAGAATTTTAGGGTTACTTGCCACATTTGTGCTGTTAAACACTCAGCGTCAAACCGATTTTATAGCTTTTTATCTATAAAAATGTCCCCAAAACATTTATTTAAGAGTCAAATAATCAACAACTTGATTTTAAAACGACAGCAATCACAGAATTGCATTCATTTCAGAAAGAATAACAGTCTTAAACTGCTTTGTTGACCTGTTCTCTAATCTGTTAATGTAATCCCTTCTGTTTTTGTCCTCTACTGCACTCTGAATGATCATAGAAAGAATTTGATAAGAAGCCCATGTAAAATGAAAAAAGAAGACTATGAATTTTAAATCAGACTGACAGGGGCTAGACTTTGAGTGAGTTGCGTAATAAAAGAGAGTCCACAAAAGAATGGCGCTCAAAGAGGAAAATTGGCAGAATTCATCAAATGTTCTGCAGGCATAAAACCTTGCAACAGTGCATTTGTCCTTTAATGTGAAAAAGAGCCCGGGGGCATTGTAGAGTGTGTTTTATGTGGTTGGAGGGGTTAAAGGAGGCCTGTACATTGGTTCATGTAGAGATGTTGAGGGGATTTTTCAGATTTCCCCCGTGGCATCCTCACGCGCTCTCTCAGTTTCATGTCACTGAAGCGTTGCTGTAGTTGCTGAGACAGGAATGGTGACTGTCTAAATGTGATTTATGCAGTCATAAGAGCTGTACTGTAGAAGACCTTGGCCCGTATTTTATTCTGACACTTATTATTGAAATGAGACATTTGGGTGTGAAGAGAAACTCAATCGGTTTTCCCACCCAGTGGATCGGCACCAGTCGTGTTCACGTCCCATTCCTCTGGCATTTAAAAAAAGTTCCACAATATTTGATGTTTTTCAATTTCAATCTTTTATCTTTTTACGCTTGTGTACAGTAATGTTAGTTTTTCATATGACAAAGACGAATGCAGCTCCTTTGTTGTCTTTGATAACATACAGAATACACCTTCTATTTTTGTACCCTAATGATGTCCTCTTCATTTAATCATCATTAAAAAATCATTGTTAGCTATTTATCATCAATTCATAAGCAAAGAGGAACTGCTTTTGCTTTTGTTTTCTGTCAATCCTACTAATTTCTCTCTATTGTCCCAAAAAGAAAAAATAAATTGTGCATATTTTCTACACTATAGGGCACAGCGGTTCATAAGGAAAACCAACAATAAATAGTCTATTTTTAATCTTTCGTCATATATAAGTGCGTTGAATTATAAGGGGCGTTAAACAAAAAAAAAAGTCAGAGATAAGTCTGTCAGTTGATTAGACTTTAATAATTTTGTTTACAGTAGCTCTAGAACTTGTTTATAACACGCTACACGTTAGAAGCGTTAGACAGGTTAGCATATTTACAAAACCCGCAACCTTTTCTGCAACACCTAAAAATAAAGATCATTACCACTAAAACAAACTTAATGAGATTATGTTACTCCCATTCTTACTAGTAGCATGCATTAGGAAAAAAAAAATCAACAGTTGCTACACATTAGCCACATTAGCATACAATAACTGTAATTCCCAACTTTGTTTAAAACACATAAAATAACAGACTGATACTGATAAACAAATATTACTGAGGCTACGCTAACATCCAACATTGTTAGCAACAATGTAAAAAATCCTCAGTGACACTCTTACAAATTAGTCATGTTAAATTTATACAATATCTGTAAGTCCCAACACATAAAGACAGACTGATACCACTAAAACAAACATTACAGAGACTATGATAACTCCCAACC
>NC_050517.1:14074963-14076159 GCF_002922805.2 Oryzias melastigma
CAGACTTTAATAACTTTGTTTACAGTAGCTCTAGAACTTGTTTATAACATGCTACGCGTTAGAAGCCAGGTTAGCATATTTACCAAACAGGCAACTCCCAACCTTTTCTGCAACACCTAAAAAATAAAGAGCATTACTACTAAAACAAACTTAGCGAGATTATGTTACTCCCATTCTTACTAGTAGCATGCATTAAAAAAAAACAACAGTTTGACTATGCTACACATTAGCCACATTAGCATACAATAACTGTAATTCCCAACCTTGTTTAAAACAGATAAAATAACAGACTGATACTGATAAACAAATATTACTGAGGCTACGCTAACATCCAACCTTGTTAGCAACAATGTAGAAAATCCTGTGTGACACTCTTACAAATTAGTCATGTTAAATTTATACAATACCTGTAACTCCCAACCTTGTTTAAAACACATAAAGACAGACTGATACCACTAAAACAAACATCACAGAGACAATGCTAACTCCCAACCTTGTTAGTAACATGCAGAAAAAAAACAGTTTGACTCTGCCACATATTAGCTACACTAGCAAACAATACCAGTAACTTACAACCTTTTTTGCAACACATAAAATTACAAACTGATATTGCAAAATCGATTGTTACTGAGGCTTCGCTAACTGCTAACCTTGTTAGTAAAAATGTAAAAAAAAAAAAACCTGTTTGACAATCCAACAAATTAGCTGTGTTAGCTGTAACTCCCAACCTTGATTACAACACATAAAGACAGACTGATACCGCCAAACAAACATTACTGAGACTATGCTAGCTTCCGACCTTGTTTGGAACAAATAAAAAACACAGTTCGACACCACTCTACTGTAATAGTGTTAGCGAAAGACATTCCTGTAACTCCCAACCTTATTTAGAAGACGTAAAGACAAACTGATACCACTAAAACAAAGGTTAACGAGATTACACTTACTCTCAGCATTGTTAGTAAAAAAACACACACAAAAAACATAATTTCACACCCCTACACTTAACCACATTCCATTTGCATATTCCTAATAACACTCAATGTTGTTTGCAGTAGAATTAATCCGTGTATAAAATGCTCCGGATTATAAAGCGTACTCTCATTATTTTGAAAATAAATAAAAGTTTTAGGTCTGCTTCATAGTGCAGAAAACAATGGTAAATCTTAGACCCCCACCTGGTCTGGAGTGTAAGT
>NC_050517.1:14076266-14086728 GCF_002922805.2 Oryzias melastigma
CAGATCCCAATAATAACAGACTGCAAGACTGAGATCTGCTGGGAGATTTGGAGAATAGACTTTTTCCATTTGTATTCATAAAGGTATGTGCAAGATTAGATCAGCTAAAAAGTTCCAATTGCTGGTCTTTCACCTTTAGGGCTCGCAAAGATTGGGTTCACCATTGTGTGACAGGTGACGATGTCTTGTTGCAAAAGTAATTTCATGGCATTACTTCCAATCTGGCTTCTTCTTTTCCTTGTTGATTTTTAATACAACTAATTATGGCGTATTTAAAACAACAAAAACCTCAACATCTTTTTACCAACATAATTTCTGTTCATCCTCTGAACGTGATCGAGCCATCTCAATCCAGTTCTCTGCGTTTATCTCCAAAACATCAACCATGAGCTATTCCTCTGATGGATTCCTTCCTGATCCTATCCATCTCCCAAAGAGAGCCTCAACATCTCCAGTTCTGCTTCCTCCAGCTCTACCTTTTGTCTCTTTATCAGACACCATGGCTGCTCTCACCAGTCCTCTACACCTTTCCTTTCATTCTTGATGACACAATTTAGTCACACATCAGAAACCCTCCTACACCTATTCCACCTTTTCACTTCTTTCCCACACTCTCCATTTCCCTGGACTGTTAACTAATTACTTGCTGACTTCAATGCCTCATCAGCTTTATTCCTGAGTTTCCAAACCTCTGCAAATCTCATTTATTTTTAAAAACTGACTCCAAGGTATGTTTCCTCTATTCCTTATCTGTCTCTCTAAAACTTTGCTGGATATTTTAATCAGAAAGTCTACTGCCACCTCTCCTAAAGTCTTCCATACCTTTACAGGTATGTTTTTAGGTATAATGTTGGGGCCTTTTCATTCTATTAAACTCCTTTGTTTCATCCTTTCTGCTACTTCCTGCTCCAACAGTCATCTCTTCCCCTCTCTGACATGTTTCTTGCTCATCAGGTCTTCAAGGGTCTCCTTCCATGAGTCTTCCATTTCCATTCAACTCCTTGATCAGCCTATCCTGTTGTACATCCTTCCCATTTTAGTTTCTCTACCTCACGAATCTGTACAGATTTACTCTCCTACCTTTGTGGCCAACCGGCTGTACAAGTCCTCATACACACTTTGTTTAGCCTTTACCCCTCCACCTTGTACTTCATTTCCCTGTCCTATTCTCTGCTGTTTTCTGTCTTCCCAGTATCCTACTTTTTCTTAACCAACTATTACCTCTTCATGCACCGTACTCCATTCCACCACCAAGTCTCCTTATCTGCTTTCTCAATTCAGGATGACACACCATGTACCTTTAGGTGCTTCACCCACATGTCTGTTTGAGTCATGCACCACCCCTTTCCTCTAGAACAAGGTTGACACTGAGGGCTGCATTCCTGATTGTTTTTTGACAAACGTTGCTCCGGCATGTTCTAATTGGATGGACACTCCTGATTCAGTTGATCAGCTCGTGGATATCTGGATGGATAGGTCATGGATATTTGGATGGCTAGATCATGGATTTCTGGAAAACGTGTAGATACTGGTCCTGAATCGCCCACTCTTGCTATTTGTCCTGAGATATGATGGCGAGATCCTGAATGACGTCATCAGTCTCCCCTCAGAATTCCTCCTTGTCTTCTAGCTCACATTTTACCACCAGTGACAACTTTCACCATCACCCCTTCAACGTCCAGCTTCAGATTTATCACCTTGCTACTCTCTTCACCTCCAGAACATTATAGGCAAACTCCTCTTTCGGGTAACTTTCTCCCTTTCTATCTAGTCTCTTGAACAAACAAGATACCTTCTTGTCTTCTTTCCATACAACTCTCTAGTTTTCCTACAAAGTCCCAACATTGAAAGTTCCTTCTCTAAGTCCTTGACTTTTACCTTTCCTTTTATCTCTCTGCCAACCAACACAATAATTCAATTTCCACCAGCACCCTGTAGGTCAACAACACTGGAGGCAATAGTTATTTAACCAGGCTGTGACGGATCTGGTGTGAAAATTGTTATTATTAGCATGATTGATTTGGATCTGATGCCCTTCCTGGCACAACCTTCTGCATTTGCCTGAACTTGTGGTTGCATTTAGCAGAGAAAACCCATTTTTTGCTATAATATTGCCTTTTTTTTGGCAAAACTACCATTCCGAACAGTAATGACAATTGGTGGGTAAATGTGAAAACTTTTTGATAAGGTCTTCAACTTGTCTTTTCCTGTTGAGCTGCATCAATGACTTAATTTGGTTATATATTAAAAAAAGCTTGTATCCTTTTTCCTGTTTAAACTTCAATATCACTTCAAGAGCTCCTTCTTGGGCTGTCATTGTGCAGAGGTAAAGCAGTCGACCTTTGATCAATATATTGCAAGTTCTGTTCCTGTTCAACCCACCCATGTGTTTAAATCTACTTGGGCAAGACACTGAACCCTACATCGTTCCTGGTGGTTATAGGTTGGCACCTACGTGCAGCAGAGGAGCTTCCATTTGTATGTACATGAGTGATTGGGAATATGACGATGAAGCACTTTGGGCCTTCAAGAAAAATAGTTAAGTAGCATATAAGTACTCACCATCAACATTCATTTTTGCTCATATTGCACACTTTTATAAACTATGCACCATATTACCAAAAGTATTTGCCCCCCTGCCTCCCCCTCAAATATAAACTGAAGTGCCATCCCTTTTCTAACCCATAGAATTCAATATGATGTCGGTTCACCTTTTGCAGCTATTACAGCTTCAACTCTTCTGGGAAGGCTGTCCACAAGGTTGAGGAGTGTGTTTATAGGAATTTTTGATTATTCTTCCAAAAGCTCATTGGTCAGGTCACACTGATGTTGGTGGAGAAGGTCTGGCTCTCAGACTCAGTTCTAATTCATCCCAAAGGTGTTCTATGGGGTTCAGGTCAGGACTCTGTAAAGACCAGTCCAGTTCATCCACACCAGACTCTGTCCTCCATGTCTTTATGGACATTGCTTTGTGCACTGGTGCACAGTCATGTTGGAAGAGGAAGGGGGGCAATCCAAACTGCCCCCACAAGGTTGGGAACATGGAATATTCCAAAATGTTTTGGTATCCTGAAGCATTCAAAGTTTCTCTCACTGGAACTAAGGGGGCTAGAAAACAAGCTCACACCATAATTTCACACCCAATGCAGTCGAAAATGGACCGTTCTCTTGGAACCTCCAAACCCAGATTGGTCAATCAGATTACCAGACTGAAAAGCGTGATTCATTCCTCCAGAGAAGGTATCTCCACTGCTTTAGAGTCCAGTGGTGGTATGCTTTATACCACTGCATCTTTGCATTGCACTTGGTGATGTGTGGCTTGGATGCAGCTGCTCGGCCATGGAAACCCATTCCATGAAGCTCTCTGTACTTTGGCTAATTTGAAGGTCACATGAAGTTTGGAGCTCTGTAGCAATTGACTGTGGAGAAAGTCAGTAACTTCTTTGCATCCACTGACCTGTCTCCGTCAGTTTACGTGACCTACAGTTGCTGTTGTTCTCAAACTCTTCCATTTTGTTAGGATGGTTGACTGGAATATTTAGGAGCATGGATTTGTTGCAGAGATAGTATCCTATGACAGTTCCACACTGGAATTCACTGAGCTCCTGAAAGCGGCCCATTCTTTCACAATTTTTTCCCAAAACAGTCTGGATGCCTGAATGCTTGAGTTTATGCTCCTGTGGCCAGGCCAAGTGATTAAGACACCAGATTCTGATCATTTGGATGGGTGATCCAATACTTCTAGTGCTATAGTGCATATTTGGATAGATTTTCAATACCAAGACGGAACAAAGAAGCAAAGAAATAAGCAGAAAAATGAGCATTGCATAAGCTCAGTTCATAAGAATAACACCATGACCAAAAAATAATAGTCACTTCTAGCTGAATGGAAAGGAAGGAAAAAAATCAAAAAGAAACTGAAAAGCCTGCACAAACTGGGTTTTTATGAAACCCTGTCTGAATATGTTTTTTTCAAGAGAGAAAAACAACATAATCAATAAACCAGGGTTAAACAGATTGTGGGAAGCTGCTTATCTTACTTCTTATGAAGAAAAAGCAAGAAGCTATTTTTAGTCTCAAGGCAACACTTAAAGTAAATGTAGAAACCACAAGGGATTGTTGGACATAATTATGTACTTTCAAGCAGACTGAAATGACAGCCATTAGGGTACTTTCAGGTAAGTTCACTCAAATATGAATCTTTGAAAGCAGCAAAGGAACAGATAAATAAATCAAGCTTATTTTTTCCCTTACAAATCTCCTGCTCACTTCCTTCTTTTATGGTAAACATAATTTCTAGATTATATAACAAACACAAAGAACAACTGTCTTCAGATGCTTTTGCCTTCTTTTCCTGCTTCTTGCTTAGTAATTCAGTGCCAGGGAAAATGTAAAAGGATGGGTCACAGGAAATGACCAAAGCTCTGTCAAAGGGGCTTAAATCACTTTGATCCTGTGAGATCAGACTAACTGGACTCTTGAAATTTCATGTTATTCCAAGACCAAAGGGTTTGAAGATTGCTGCAAAGCTTCCTGATATATATATATATATATATATATATATATATATATATATATATATATATATAAGAATAAAAATAGTGTCAGCTGCTGCACTCTGAATGCGATGGAGCAGCTGTCAAAACATGCTTGTATGACCTGGAGCTCTGCACAGTAAATGAGCTGTAACATTACTTTGCTCTTGATGGAGAATGCATTAATGAAAAACCCTCCATCTGGCAATTCTAATGGATGCAAAAAAAAAAAGACAATCTAACAAACCGTTCTTGACGGGAAAAACACCTGGCGCTGTTGTTGTTTGCTTCCAGGGATGAGTTGTAAGTTCCTGATTAATGAATCTGTCCTATCTTGCACCTTCTCCAAAAGAGGGAAACAGAAAATGTGCTGATGAACATATTGAGCCGATGGAGGCACTCCAGAGTCACATAAATCAGCTGGCACTTTGGAAATATTTGGGCTGTACGAGGAGTAAACAAGCAAAAGAGGCAGTTTCCTGTGTGAGCAGAGGGGATAATGTGGCATGTTTGCATGCCGGGCGGGTAGATGGGTCACCACACTGTCGTGTGAACTATAGGAGGGGCACGTGTGTGACAGCCAGTCTGTGTGTTCAGTGCTTTTGTGGGTCTCTGGATACTCAAGCTAATAAAGAATTTGTGCCAGCATCCTTTCATTTATTCTCATTCCCGGGAATGCAGCACCAATCAGTCTCTACACGCCCCGAACTTGGCGATTTTATGTACGCACACAATTTAAGCTTTGTTTTCAAGACTTTATCCATCCAACTCACTACCTTAGCATTAAATTTTAAGCAGTCGGTTTGGAGGTTTGCAGGAAGAGCCAGATCGGAGGCGCACAGGCAGCTGCAGAGCTGTCACCTGGCCTGGAGCAGGCAGCTACTTTTGGCTGTGCTGGACACAGGAAGCATCGCTGCCATGCAGTAGTGACAGCTGCTCTGTCTCTCCAGCATGGAGTTTGAGGTGTGAAGGGCATTGAGGCCAGGAAAAAGGAGTGAACTCTACAGGAGGAAAGGAAGTGGAAAACAAAACCAAATTCTACCTTTTCAACAATGTATTGTGGACTGCTTTTCCATATTTACACATTTTTATCATCAATATTAATGGTTTTTTGACACATTTTTATTTGGGAATTGCATTTATTGCATCAGGCTACAGACTGAAAGCACAAAAAAAAAATTGGATCTACCTTCAGAGGCGACAAAAATAGCTTTCTTCAAAAGGAAGAACAGCAACTGAAAATGAGCAAGACTTGCTTTCAGATCCTGATTATCAAGCGCAGACACGGAGCCGGTATAAACAGTAAATAGAGTAATCAAGAATTGAATTTCTAAAGCCTGCTGGAGGAAAAAGGTTAGCGCAGTCAAACTGCAAGAAAACAAACCAATCAAAGAGCCAGTTTACACAAACTGCAAGACACATTCTTCATGGTACCTTTCCATCATTACTCGTCCCACCACGATGTGACTGTTAGACACAAGGTGGAGAGATCACAGCTATTGGTAAAGATGGATTATCCCAAAACATGTGAGAGATCTTAATCCTCAAAAAAAACATCTATTTGCATTAGATTGCTGCAGCTGTGCAGTCATGCTGCTTTTCCTAAATAGTTGTGGTGCAAACGGGCATGTCGTCTGCAAATGAATTGGACAAATAAATAAATAAAATAGGTGAATCATAGAAGTTTCTTGTCTTTTAATGTTGTTTGCTAGTTACTTTGTGTAAAGTCAGTTATTTCCATATATTTGTTGTGTTTTGTGAGTGGGAAGTCACTCTATAAAAATTAGAACAGGGAAGAGACATTTCTCCATATTATCTTCATCAATATGATAAAGGCCAAATGACTATTTGTAGCGTCAATACAATGACTTTCTCCAAATACTGTAAAGAATGTCACTAAGAGATTTGATTACTTGAAATAAAATCAGGTTAAATCAAAGTTCCTACATTATGCAAGTTTTAAGCCTTTCAGAGTCAAATATATCCATATTTCATATAGATCATAATTACCCGTAGCATACTAAAGAACTATTTTTTTTTAATGAAATATGAGTTATTTTAATGGGCTCAATTTCCTACCACACTATTCCTGGAAGGGGCTGTTCTCAGCTGTGTGACATCACAATGTGAGGATCCACTTGTTTTCCTGAAATGGGAGGGGCTGGTACTCACAGAGCAGGTTTTTAGAAGAATACTCAGAAATGCATGAATTAATTAAAAAACTGTTTTTTTTTTTTTTTTGTTTGAGGGAAATCAACATTATAATTCACTTAAAAGTTGAAAAAAAAGAAAACACGATCCTGCAAGGTGTTTATATATTTAAATCCATTGCATTTCTTAAACTGCTGTGAGATGTTAAATTTCCCTAAAATATTTTAGACACTTTTAGGATATTTTGGAGTATACAGTCTTATTATAAGGAAGCTTTTTTGGTTGTTTCTTTTGCCGCGTAATAAAGCCCTGAGGATTATTTGCGCGGGGCGCTGAAAAGTCTTAAGCCCCCCCTGGCTATTGGTATAAAAGGAAAACAAACAGTCTTAAGCACAGACTCCCTAAACAAGACACCCCAAGCTAAGAAGTCAGGCACCACAGCAGGACGTGACACCTCTTAACCTTGGGACGCAGGTCCTTTCGTTCTCGTCTTCCGGAAAGTATGTGGATTTGGCCGTCGATGGGGTTCGTTTATATCATGGCAGCAGTTTGGCCAAGATTGCCTCACTGTGTGAAGCCAAGGCAACAGTAGAATGAGACCAAATGGCTCTTAATTGGAAAGCAGAGGGAGGAGGGCAGTGGGACCGGAGGAGGGCATCTGCTCAACATTTACCTAGTGTCTTATAATTAGATGAGCGCAAGTGATTGGAAGCGAGGCGTCTGCTCCACTGTGATCGCTCAGATAACAATTCTGTGACTTGGAAGCAGCCAGAGGTAAGAGGACGATGGAAACAATAAGATGATGAAATCCATATACAAGCTAAATGTAGGGTATTTTCAATTCCATTTAGTTTTCCTCTGCAGTTGTTTTTAATGCTCAATAAAAATGCAAAAATGATCAGCATCACAGATTATGGGATTCAAAGTTACTTAAACTAATAAAGTTGACAACTCTACCAGTAGCACATTTTTTAAGAGTTACAATTATTTCAAATTAATGCTGTTTGTAACTTTTGCTCTGTTTATTTGTACTGCTGATTGTTTTTGGGAGATTTTTCAAAGTTTAATTTTTATTTTTTATTTTAATCTTTTGCAATTGTTATTATTATTTTTAGTGACATTAAAAAACTCCCAGTTGCGCTCCTGAAAGGATTCTGTGACTTTAGATTGTCTCTGCATGCCTCATTTACTTTATGCCATTCTATATAAGTCTTATATTTCAAGGTTTCAAATATTTTTCACCAAACTTTTTGTAGGTCCTTAGTTATCATACAATGCATATTTTTCTACCTCATTTTGAGATGCTAGAAACAAGGTTTAACAGATTTGCTGCTATTAAAATATTTCATTTGTTTTAGACGAGCGTGAAGCTTTCTGTTCAATATTTTTATTGTAAATGAAATCAAGAAAATGTTATTGAAGTCTTAGTACAAAAACATTTCTAAATACATTTGCAGATTTTTTTGAGCCATTAACAGAAGCAAAGTGTAAAAAAGAACAAGTAAACAAAAAAAATGTATACTTTTATAAACGAATGCCAGTCCCTTGATGATTTACCAATGTTCCACATTCAGAATATGTCATTAAGTTTGGTAAACACTTTAAAATCGGCTTCAGGAAACATATTAGATTTTTTGAAGGTTTTTAATAAATGGCAGCTTTGAGAAGTCAATATTCAATACTGCTGACAAAAAGGTGTTTTTCAAAGTTGAAAGCTTTCTCTGTGTTTGCTATTTTCCCATATAAGAGTTTTTAATGTACTAAATTCATCTAGGGAAATCACAGCGGTCTAACAGAAGTGTAGATGTTTCCAAAAAACAAAGAGGAAGAGGAAGTCCTGAGGTTGTCAAGCTGCCAAATGCCAGTCCAGAGAACAAGCAGGTGTGATAGGTTTTCCCTGAGCAGCAGGAATGTTTTCACACCTGAGACACGTCCTCCACCCAGACCAGGTAAATCAAACTCTCACACAATGACACATTCACAGAAAATAAGGTGAGCTCTGCTCTTTCGCCTTTTCTCTGTGTACAGAACATGTCAACTCCCACCAGGTTTTCATGTTTTAACACCTTTATCTTTTCCCAGTGCGTTCTCCACTGTTGATCTTTTCAGCCTTGGTCGCACTCATTATCCAAAGTTAGACTATAGACATATTTACAGCAGATAGATGATGTCTGAGGTCACCTTCATCTATGGGTCCAGTCCAGAAAATCACAGCACGAATAATCCATGAAGTGTCTTTGATGAGATCTAAACAGCTGATCTACCTCTCAATTCACACACATTGATGCCAATATGTATCAAACCACTTCGGCTCCAAAAAACTTAGTTCAGCATCTACCTAAAAACAAAAAACATGAACTAAGTTCACATTTAGAAACAGACTTTCTGACATACAAGTCAATAAGAAATTAACCACTTTCTGAAACCAGCATCTAGTGGTCTCTTGGGGAACTGCAACATTTAATACGCTCTGGTTTACTTATTTTATTATGTTTTACTTCTATGTCCCGTATGTAATAACGCTGAAGCATTTTTTGTTTTCAGACTCCTGTCTTTACTACTGCAGGCTTTGGGACTTGAGTGCAGTTTTCTGGCACTGATCGCTCACTGTCTGCATGGGGAAGACAGCCACTCCCTCGACTTATTTGACAAGCGATGCTCAGAAACTGACATGGGCCGCTGACACCCCGAGGTTCAGTGATGTGCCGCTGACACTAATGGACTACCACTCTGTGACCCTTTAACATTATCCTGTCTGAGGCTTGTCTATTGTGATCTGTGTCTTTGGCACATGCTTGTTCAGCCCAAAGGCCAGGAAAAGTAAAAAGTTACTTTGACTGAGGGGCCATACAGGCCAAAAGTAAAGCTCCAATATCAGCTGTCTTTGTACAAGATGTTTGATAAATAAAAAGCATCACTTTGACAGAAAAGACTGAAATTATCAGCATTTTAATTTGGACAAACGTCTCAAACAACTATGAGGCAGATGATTTGAAGGTGTCATGGGATGAGCAAAAAAACTAACCTGTATAATAAATCATTGTTTGGAGAAAAGGAAAAATGCTTCTTTAAACTCAACAGAAACTACTACTTTAAAATCTGAAATTATCAAAGCTAACCATTGAGTGTATATGAGAACTGGAGTGAGTGAGTGTGACATCATCCATTGAAAGCAACTTCATTCTGAAACCAATGAAATAAAGTCTGTTCAGTCGCCCTTTTTGCTAAAAACACAACCATGTTGGAGCCAGACAACATCAGTAAGCACAGTGATTGGTCCAAGTCCATCTAAGTAAATGTTTCTATGGCAACCACTTTCACCAATCAGGAGGGAGCTTGTTGAAAGGCCCACGCCCTTAGCACTTGAAAGCGAACTATAGGGAGAATCTGTCAATAAAACTTGAATAACTTGTACTACAGAAAAAAATATCATCAAAATATTATGATAAGCTAGAAAAAATCTATCAAACACATGTAGTAAAGCAAAAATGGTTATGACTGATTTGTTTCTAAATAGAAGTCTATGGGTTTTTGATTTTTTGGAACTAGCAGTTACTTCCTGTTTTGAATACAAAAAAGATGGTTTACTCATTCCAGTACCCATGTATACAGTCAGTAAGACCAACAAAGAAAACAGCAAAAAAATGTCAATGTTACAATGAATAACACAGCACTCTTAATCAGAGTAGTTTTCTTCTGTTACACCAAAGGTTGGACAATGAAATAATAGCGATATATATATAACGATAGAAGAATGAGTTTATCGCGATAGACTT
>NC_050517.1:14086804-14123137 GCF_002922805.2 Oryzias melastigma
TAAAGTCATCCTGGATATGCCCCATGACTGAATACTTTAGGCTGTTGAAGAGGACATAAATGCTGCCTTAATGTACATTTTATAACACAGCACTCTTAATCAGAGTAGTTTTCTTCTGTTACACCAAAGGTTGGACAATGAAATGATAGCGATATATATATAACGATAGAAGAATGAGTTTATCGCGATAGACTTTTATTTTGAAGGGTCCAAAATTAACACTCGCCAGGTGTCAGCATTTTCCCCTTTTTGGCGAGTAAAAGAAAGAGAGTTAGTCACCACATGGCAAATAAATGATCACATTTGATTATTTATAATTATCAGCTCTCATTTTGGTACATTTGTTTTGTCTTCTGCTCTTCTACCGTCTGTACGCGAGGTAAACAAATACATGTGAGACGAAACAGGAACACAGTCACTTCCGCTAATCATATCTGTAACATCTAGTTTGGGGTGATTAAGAATATTTGACCATTTTTAACGGGATCCAGTCATAAATGGGAGACACTCTTGCTGGACTTATAGCAGCAACAAAAAGTTCAATCAAAAAAAGTCGATTTGGGAAACACGATGTAGCTTAGCATGATGCTAATGCTAACGAGCTGGCCGTATGTGATCATGGGCTTAAGCTTGGACAATATTTTTACTAACCAGACTTTAAGAGGTGGGAGATATATACAACAAAATTAATTCGTAGTACATTGGTTAAAGACATTTTTATATAATAAGTGAATTGAATCGACTGTATATTAACAACACCGGGTGTTACACAAAAGCAGCAACCTGTCAGATGTTGAGCTTAACACCCTCCCTCTCCTTTCCTCGTGAGAGCGCTCCAGTTTCAGTGTCAATGATATATAATAGCAGTAATAGAAATCTTTATGTTTGTGTTTTTGTTAAGATTTAATATAAAATGTTATCACTTGGAGGTAGAATCAGGAAATCTGGTAAATCTATTCTTGCTTTCTCAGAACTGATGAAACAGTTTAGTGATCTATTTTATTTATGTTCTCTTTTGAAACTTGACAGCTTTTGCATTAATTTCCAGTTTAGTTTTATATATATATATATATATATATATATATATATATATATATATATTAATATATATATACATATTTAGCTATCTGAAAAAGTAGTTGAATCATGTGTTCAGTGGATCTGATATGTTGAAAATATGACAGAAAATATACATTGAATCTAAACAACCTGCCATATCGTCCAGACTTACACCGTATATTTTCTCAGAAACCCTGTGTGTGTTTTTGTACATCATTATATTACAATTTTACTTTAGTACCACAAATTGCATGTGAGATTATCTGTATATAAAGGTTCATGTAAGTATAATATTACTATAAATAGATATTGGAAACTTTCAGTTTTGACTGACAGTAAGGTATCTTATTGTTTTCACGCTGAGCTGAGGTACTGTGTGAATGACCATATCAAATGCAATTGTAAACTGCTCTTATATGCTTTAAGTTATAACACTAATGCAAAAAAGCAAAAAAAAATAAATAAATCACCTATAAAAAGACTGAGGCTGCATAGTTGAACATGGCCAGGTGTCACAGCTGCAGAATGGATGTGCAGACCTTAAAAAAAGATTTACTACAGGTGAACAAATTAAAAAAAATGCGATTCTTCCAAGTTATCTTCTCATTCTCAGCCCAGTTAAGCAAACAGTGTATGCAAAATCATAGGGCTGGGTAATCCTCAACCTTTCTGAGGCTGAATAATGAGGCTTAAACACCTTTATCCGTTCCTAAATCAATCCCCAAATGCAACATAATGTTTCTGCACAACAAGGAAAATAATAGGGCAGGTGCCTCCACCCCCCTGCAGTTCTCCCCTCTGTCAGTCTGGTGTGAAGACAGTGAGGGAGCGGAGCCGAGTGTGAGAAGATCTGGATGGTGTGGGAGGTGCTGGGTTGACTGCGGAGCTGTGGGGGGAGAAAACTCGACCACCCATTCCGAGCATGCATGGACCACGTCTTCTTGCTACTTTGAACTTTTCACTGCAATGTGTTGTAATAATAATTTTCCCTCTCATGGACAAGATGAAAAAAAACTACCTGAACTATGAATATATTGAATTTTACCACTAGAATTTATATGGGAATAAGATTTACCAATCTGCAGCATACGGACATTATCTTGTAAATCGATGCACAAGCTTGCTTACATTTCAGATGCAACAGGACTTTTTAGATGGATTCTACAATTTAAGTGGATTACATTTACTCCGAGGTGTCAAGTGGAAGTTGCTTTGCATTGATGAGGCATTGATTTCTGTGAGGAAGAGTTTTTGCGCGCTCGCTGCAAAGCTCTCATTATGAATGCAGCTCATTAAAGGAGGGCTTTGTAACTGTGCCAGTGTGTCTGTGTGACAGCGGCAGAAACAATGGAGCCGCGGCAGGGCTCGACACACAGCCGACTAAAACACACATGCAACACATTTCGCCCTCAATACAGAGAACCTTTGCATTAATTAGTTGAAAGAGATTGTTTTCCTGTGGTGGACTGGGTGTATTGTCGCTGACTCTTTGTGCTTCTATCCTTGCATTCATGGAGCTTCTTATCGCGTCTGTCCCCGGGGCCTGACCACGCGAGCTGTTGAGCGGAGAGGTGTGAGTCCATGTCATCCTCCTCATCAAATGGCTGTCAGGCCGGGCTTATCATGGGAGCTGCAGGGGGACTTTGCTGACCTGCAGAGTGAGACCCAGCGTGGCCGCCTCACCCGAGGGCCTTTGTGTCACCGCGACGGCCCCGACGCCGAGCGCCCTTCGCCTCCAGCATACAAGCAGAGAGCGATCACCTGACCTGTGCCGGCAGCAGTCACCCACTGCTGACAACCCACAGCGTCTGACTCCCCAGGGTTCATGCAGAGGTTCAAAAATCAAAATAAGAAAGATGATAGGAAAGAGCAAGGGGGAAAAATGCAGACAAAATCCTTTTCAGGAAAAGCTTCTGCCACAGAACCTCAAGGCTTTGTCCAATCTTTTTATCAAATATAGATGACAGAGGCAGCCTCTGCCCTGTCACCATCATATTTCCTAAAATGTCACCAGAGATGGTGGAGTTGATACTTTATGACTCGGGGCTGTGCTGACTGGACGCTTAGTGCACAGTATGATAAAGATAAGAGAAAGCATGTGTATGGTGTCGGGTCCTGTCTCTCCTCAGTAGCCATAAAAAACATCCAGTAAACAACCTAAACTGAAGTCGTGGTGTCATGGCTTAGTTTTTACCAGAGGGCTTACATGGTTGAATTAAAGCATATTGTGCTTGCACAAAGAAAAGAAAATCATAGTTTAGAACAGGCATGTCCAAAGTGTGGCTCATTAAAATTTCCATCATCCTGCATCAAATCAAAACTATCACCCCAGCACTTTCTAAAAACTGTGAATACGATTTCTTGTTTATGATTAGATAAATTAGGTTATAAGTCATCTTAAAACCATGGCAAGACTATTGCGAGACTCTTTCCAGTTCATTTCCAAAATGTTGACAGAATGGGAAAGAATGGAACATTGTTTTTAAATTTGAAAATAGCTATATTTCTGTTCTATGCAAAGACAGTAAAAGTACAATTCCATCGAGATTTCCATTTAATACTTCATTATCCTTTAAAGTTATAATGTAGCATTCACACGATTTGGGAATCAGGTGCGGACTAAGATCAGGGACTCAGATTTGGGCATGTGACGTTTTCAGTGATTCGAGCAATGTCTGATTTTCCACGTTAATCCTTAACTACTAAAAAAAAGTGCAGAACTATCTAGTGCTCTGGATTTTAAAAGCAATTCAGACACCATGCTCACTACTTTTCTTTTGTTTTTCTAAATGCTGGATATGATGTCACTGATTTTACGAAGTGAAAATCGAATCAATACAAACATTTGATGACGTGTATTTGTGACTCCACTGTGTTCTGATGATGAAAATGTAGATAATTTATTTAAAAATTATTATATTTAAACAGTTGTTTTTGTGAAAATTGTTTGACCACAATGGACTGTGGTCTATATTCGCTAATGTAGTGAGCATAGCTAGTTTTTCACAAAGACTTCTAGGAAATTTCTAGAGCACTCGATTTTGGAATTGTAGATTTGCAATGGCGAACACACAATACAGTGCACTATATAATGAGTAGGTAAGGAATTCGGACATAACAACGATCAAAGGGTTAAAAAAAAAAAGATTCAGTATTGCGAGGATTTGTCCTAAACTTCGGTAACACTTTAGAAGAGGTGCTGCAAAATACTCAACATAATGTTGACAAACAAGTTGATACATTTGTTAAGCTTGTTAGCACTAAGCAGTTTTCTCACTTTAGATAGTAATGAATCTTACTATGTTAAAACCTCTTCTAGTTTATTGTGGCAATAAATGTCTTACTAATAACCTGTAAACACATTAATAATGTTTGTTAATGTGTTAATACAGCTTGTAATAAAGTGTTACCTCAACTTCCATCCATTTTCTTAACCCGCGGGGTTGCCTGTTACTGTTTAACGACCGTGAGAATGCAACCAAATCTAGACCTTTTTTTGTAAGAAAAACTTTGGACACCCTTGAGAAACTCAGATAAAAATAGTTCACTGTAATGAAAACCATTCTAATTTTATTCATCACATTGTGTGAAATGCTGAAGCAGAGCATCTGTGCTGCCTGAAGCACACTAAAGTCTGTAACACTATAGATTTTTTTAAATTAGATTTCAACAAATGTTGAAGAATCTAAAACAGCATCACATTATTTAATCTCCTTTTCCAAAGTGCAGCTTTTCAGGTTTTCATAGCGCTTTGGTTAAACTTTCCCTCCGTGTTAAGCCTTAGTCACAACTGCCCTTGCAGGTGGATACAGGCTATTTTCAGGAAAAAATTGGTCCAACCTCTATGGGACACAGAGGTGGACAAAATTTTCAGGTCTTTCAGGTCATAGACCGCTCCATAAGCCTGTAGAGTTAAAACGTTCATGCATCTTTTTTTCCTATGGACATGGTGGGCGGCAGGTCATAGGGAGCAACACACATGGGTAACTAAAGGTATTGTCGGGGGTATGGATTTTTCACTTTTTCAACCCCTCAAATTCTGCACACTTCACAAAATAAGTGTGCCTCTTTTGTATTGGGCATCTACAGACACTTAAGTATCACCTGCACACCTCGTGTGTCTGCAGGATTTGCAGATGGTCAGTAAAGAGCCAATCTCACTAATGACTAAAGAGTGGTGACAGCATCATCTGTACATCATAAGTGCGTTTAATCCACATTATCCTCACAAATACCTTACAATATACACTCACCACACGCGCGGGAGTTGTACATTCCATTTTCATGATGTCCCTTAAGGCACAAGCCTCAAGAGAAGACCGGCACTTCCTTTAGAATGCAGCTGCTCCTGTCTACAACCCTCTATGGGCCTGGACAACCCAAAAACATGGTCCATGTCACTAAGACTTTAACAGTTTCTTTTCATATTTAAGAGCCAATTTTTCACAACATAAACTAAGCACTTTGATGCTAACACCTTCAACAACCACAGGGGATTTTGACACAAGTGATAACAGGCTATTTAATGCAAATATTTCAGTTAATATACTTGTCACTGATGAGTTTTCTTCAGTAGAAGTTAATACTATTCTCAGGTGTATATACATAGATCAGTTTTCTTTTATCTTGAACATAAAGCCTGGGTTTAGATAGGATTTATGCTAATGATGATGGATATCATGTAATCAGTGCTTGGTGTAAATAAAATAGAAAGAAAGGAAAATCCTTTATTGGAACTTTGAAGTATTTCAATTCAATCCATTAAAGAAAAATCAGACGATCAAAACACATTTTTATCCGATGAATGCAAATGTCTGAGTTGACAAAACATATTGTACCCACGTGAATATGGCAGCATTTATACAGAGATATCTGTAGTTTCCCATAATGGGTCTTCAGTGGAAGATAGCACAATATTTCATTTCATGGTGGATAGATTGACCTAATTTAGACAGGAAGTAGTTTTAATTGTCATGTATTCAGACATAAATGATAAAGTAAATAAATGCAAGCTAGCAATGAAAGATGGAACTATGCAACAGACTCAGCACCTGGCAACTGATGGTCTCTGTGCAGAGTAAAGATTCACAAATGGTGTTATTAAAAACATCCTACATGCAATCGAACTAATCCATCTCTTAAACGTCTGCACACGTGTACTTTTTCCGTCTCCTTCTCTAATGGTTGTCAGGTGGATGGAGTGTGTCTCTAACTGAAATCCATGCGAGCGTGCAATTCTCTCTAATTGGGAAAAGACGGAAGGGGAAAAAAAATTGCATCCGGGTGGATGACAATAATTTAACGAGGGTTCTTCTGTCTGTTTAAACACAGATAATCAGCTGGGAGGCCCCCCTCTTGCAGACGCACCGTCCCCTGTGTGCATCCCGGAGCTCTTTGTTTTCATCAGTGTTTGTAGTAAAAACTTGCAACAAGCTGTCAGGTCTGTTCACACTCTGCTCATGATACACACACAGAAAGATGCACTGGCAGTTCAGAACATATCCGAACAGAATGCAGTTTTGTGTGGGAATCACAAAACAAATTGAGACTCAATTAAGCACATATACATGCAGGAAAAACAATGCATGCAAACCTATGTAGACATTTCTGTGCATTGCACGTATAGAAGCACACATCTAAGAGCGCACTCGCTGACGCTTCCAGAGGTAAACAGACTTGTACGCATCAACAAAACTGCTGCTGCATGAGAATGATATCTCCTTTTTTATTACTGAGACAGAGGAGGACTAAAGAGGACTGACAGAGATATGTTTGAATCCCCTAAATCAGGCATGTCCAATATCAGCCTGTGGGCCAAATGTGACCAGGGTTCAAATTTCTACAAACTTCTGTCAAAAGTAAAAAATCTGACCCCCGGCACTTTCTATAAACTGTGTGTATGATTTATTGATTAAGATTGCCTACATTACATTATAAGACATTCAGAGGTTTAAAATTCAGTATTTTGTTTTTGAAAAATGGTATTTAGATGTACTTCTGGTATATGAGAATAAATTAAATGTATTTCAGTATTTCAATGTATTTAATTTGATAGTTGATTTGCATTTAATTTCATTATAAGAGATCAGTGAATGTAGGCATATTGGTTGGCCCTCACAAATTTTCACCTTATCAAATCTGTTTCTCTTTACAACAAGTTTGGACACCCCAATCTAAATATTCGGGTAGACAGCTGGTTCCTCTTGCAGCAGGTCTAATAGTTAAGACAGGAATAACTAGAAAATCTGGTCCAAATAGAAACGCTCGGTAATGCAGGCAGGGTAGCACAAACAATACTTCGCACTGAGTGAGGCTCTAAGCAGTGCTCAAGTGTCATGTGGGTCACAGGCAAATGAGAGTCAGCTGAGTGACATCTGGGGAGTGTGTGTTGAGGTTGCTGGGAGATGTAGTGTGTTCTGTACTCTTGCCACTGCTCTCGCCGGTGACCAGAGGAGTAGATAGAACTATGAGCTCTAGCAGTATTACTATGAGGTGTCATTTCCCTAAGACTACAATCTCATATCCCAAAATGCCACTGCACATCAACCTAAATGTACGTTTTTCAGCAAATTTGGAAGGTAGCTACACGTGGAAGCATTTTTTAATCAGTGGCATTTTTACATGATATTAGTCGGTTTTAAGGAAAAGTTAAAATTTTACGGCAACCAAGAGATTTTTCTCTAAGAGTTGGTCAGTGGCCAACCAGGCACATTTCGAGGTTGTGCAATGTGTCCAGTGACAGTCGCGGATGATGCCATTATAAAATCGGGTGACAGCTGGGCGACCACAGGGTGGATCACCGGTTGCCAGCAGCTCTGATTGGACGATGTGCAAATGTCTCTAGACAATGACCGGTATCTCAGGGGTATAGACAAAGGGGGGCATTCTGCATGCCTGACTGCCACGTCTACATTCATGACCACACAAACAATAAAAAAATAAAAAAAAAACGGGGTAAACATGAAATCATAAAGATTCTGCCGATATCTCCTCATCGTACGATGGCAGTTGTATTTGTGACTGTAGCCAAATTTATCCTCCAACAGAGTTGCTCTAAATCAAGTTTGACTGCCTAAATTGATGTTTAGGTTTACGGGAGAACCAAGAATTCAGTAAAATGGTTTTCTATGATTGTGTCCCAAACCATGTCTAGGTAAAGACCTTTGATCTTGTTGGGAATCTCTAAGATGCAACAGATAGGACTTAAGAATTACCCACACATGACGCCACGCTGATGTCATCCTCATCTAAGGAAGACCGATCCATAACTAAGACAGCCAGATTCCATTTATCCCAAGGTGATGTGACTCAAAGCAAGGTGAATGATGGCATCGTCCTCCAGAACTCTGATGTTTTCATCACTATCTGCTTTCTTCTCGTCTTTGTGTGGCTAACAATCCCCAACGCACAGCCAGTCTCTAAACGCCTAAGTGAAAACAGTCGGTAGCCAAAACAGCCATCTGATGCAAAGCAGTGAGATATAGGAAAAAAAGATTTTTCTGATAAAACTCTTTACTTCCCAGAGGAAAATAGAATGCCACGGTTTGTTTGCGCGGCTCTCCGGTGGCACTAGCTGTGACAAAGTAGAAAGAAATGGAAAAAGATGGAGGCAGACACAGGAGATAAAACTGATTTTGAAGAGCTTCGTTCGTTTTGGGGATGGAGAGCTGCAGGAACACAACAAGGGGCTCCAGACGCTTGATCTGTGGCTGAAAAGGTCAGCTGGGTTCTTACTGAGATAAGGAACACATAAAAAGGAAAAGGTCAATTCATCAGTTCCCTCTTAAATCCTCTTCTGCAGCTTCATAGAAAGATTTAGTTGGCTGATAAAAACCCACTGGCTTGACGGTGGATGTGACATCGTCTGAATGTACAGACTGAACCACCTCAGTGCCAAGAAAGTGCAATCTGGAATTTTAATTATCTTTTTAATTTCCCCTCCATCTATAACGTTGCATTGAAAAACAAACAATAAGAGCCGGTGAAATTTCATAAAGCAGAGCAGTCATGCAATTGAATGTGTGATTCACACAAAATTACACTATGAAATCTCCAATTACCAAGTCAGGAGGAGGCATTGGTTACGCAACAGTGAATGAAAAAAGCATCAGGCAGTGAGAGGAGAGCTGTAAAAGGAGAAGGTAAAAGAAATGCCTTTTTTAACCAGTATAAGCAGAAATTAGGGCGCTTAAATCTCCATTTTCTGCCTCTGACTGACAGCAGTAGCGCTCGCAGACATTCCTTTATGCTGCAATCAAACACGGTTGGCTTACAGATCAGGGCTGACTCCGAAAAGGGTTGGCTGTGTGACTTTGGCATAAGGAAGATTTGTGTGTCTACGTCTGTCCATATGGGCCTTTGTAATATTCAGAAATTGTGAAATATAATCTGGTCTGAGGGGAGAGATTATATTTCAGGTTAATCTTTCGCCGGGTGGACACAAGATCAATCACGTCGAGCACTTTCTCCCGTCCACATCTCTTCCTTTCTTCTATTAATTTGAATGGCTGAGAGGCCAACAAAAAAGAAAGAAAGGAAGATAGATGACAACATTCTCCGTCAACTGTCTGGAGATAGTGCAGAAGATGTGGGAAGTGCAAGGTTCAAATGCGTTTAATATACTAATGAAGGCGTTGGAAGATCATTTATGGAGTCATGGAAGCCCCTCACAGGGGCGGGTCATTCTTCTTAAAGGCCTATTTTCCACAGATCATTCAAATCTCTTTCATCTAAGTGTGCTTTCACATGAGGAAAGTCCAGTGGAGTTGGTTTAATTATGCAGGAAGTGCTCCAGTATTCCACCCTTCATGTGATTTGCCTTTACACACTACACCCTTGACAGCAGGCCACAGACTAAACAGAAATACCCCTCCTTCGGGAAAAAGTCATACTGCTGCAACAGCTGCTTGTTTAGGGGCAGGATTGCAACAAATGAGCACTACCCTACCCTAGCATGAAAACATAAACATATAGTAAAAAACTGTGGCAGGTCCTATGACTATCTTCCACCTTCCATCAGCCCAAAATCTAACTGCTAAAGACTTATTTCAGGCACCTTTTTCTCTAACACAAATAAATCTTTACTCCCATTCTTAATATCTCTCCTTATTGAATACCATTCAGGTATTTTCCAACCTTGTTCATGCACTGAAGTGGGCGGCTCCAATCAAAATGCACCAAATACTCTAGTGAAGTGAATTGCATCACTTGCAAATGAATCATGAGTTTAATTTCTGGACATCGAGAACCCACCAAGTATTGAAATACTTGTTTAGGTAGGTGACAGACTCAATGCCTGTTGATGATAAAACTCCAGTTTTCCACACAACACATTGATTGCAGTTGGCCAATCAAAATAGACACGATTTTACCTAATTTATGTAAACATTCTTCCTCTGCTTGGAAGTTTAGAACTTTCTGAAACTCCTGAATTTCGGTTAAATGAAATCCAATGGCTTTATTCCAACAGCTTCCACGAAATTCTGCCTTCCCTTTTCCATATGGAGACAGCTCGCTGTCGTTTGCCAAGCCGTTTTCTCAGAAAGTCTGGCTGTTGTGATAGCTATGCAACCTTTTATTGACTAGACATCTATTACACACATGGGCGGCGGTGCTGCAGCGGCAGCGGCAAGTCAGCTGTGTCCTTCTTAGACCGTCTCCACTTCACAGGTTTCACATCTGGCGCTGGCATACAAAGCACACGATCCTCTCATTGCAAAGCATTTCAGGAATTGCCTTTCACCCCAGGAACAAATAAATTCAAAATTTTCTGTTTTTATGTCTTGTCCAGCCAACCCTGCCACTCTGCTCGACACGATGTCTCTGAACTGGCATTCCATTACTAACAGTCAACTTCCTAAATGCCACAACGCTCTAAAATTCATGAACCTTGCTTTTTATTGGAATATTCTCCATGACTGGGATTTGGTTTTTCTTGGGAAAGCGTTGTGTGTGTTTAAGTGTGTGTGTGTGCGCAGGCTGAGGGTGCCTCGTTCTCATTCATATGCATCAGCAAGTTATCAGAGACCGCTGTGCCTCATCGAGCTGAGAAGCTGCTTTCCATTTATTTCTCAAATGCAGTGGAAAGTGATTCTTCTCCTGCCTAATAAAACTTATAAAACTGCCCATGCTGCTTTCAAAATTTCTTCTAAGGCAAAAAAAATATTAATAAAAGGAAGGCAGGCTGATTGGAGAAGCACAACATGGGATAAAGAAATATAAAAGGTCTCTGCTCTCTGCTGGGAGAGGGGATATTCATTATCCAGCAACACTGAGAGGATGAGAGATGCCACTTTAGCCTAGTGGTGCCTTGAATATTGTTTGGCTGCCATCGCCGTTCCCTCGGGACACTTCATTTGATTGCAGTTCCGCAAAAAAAAAAAAAAATCTAAACATAATGCAGAGGGAGAATCTAGACTGTCTTTCTCCACTGCACTGCTCCTCTCATCAACATCTGCCATCCTGTTAATTAGGCCCCAAAAAGCACACATCATTGAGTTTTAGTGGTTCACAGTCAAAGTGTGACATTCATGAGGAGGAGCTCAAAAGCACGATGGGTTTTACAAAGCCCTGCCAGATCAGAGGGCGAATCCGCACGTCTGCAAAACCGGCCTTGGCTTCACCACCTGCTTCACAGCACAACCCTGGAAGGTTGGAAGGCTGCTAAACTTTGCTTCGACCTGATTTCCCTCCTTCCTGAACAACGATCAGAGGATCTCCTCCGACGGGAAGGAAGTTGAAAGCAACGGGGAGCAGCTGGAGCAGCGGGTTGGAGGTGCAGCGAATGAGGACGAACAATCGAAGGAATCAAGTGGGAGAGGGAAAGGAGGACTGACAAGAGTTAATCAGCCAGCGTGGAACTGAGAAATGAGGTTTCTCCGCCTTCGTGTTCGGGCAAGAAAAGCAGATTCAAACCAAAAACGAAAGAGTAAAAAAAAAAAAAAAAAGTCACCTCAGTGAAATAGCTTTGCAGGCCAGCTGAGAAGGGCGAACACATTTTCATGCAGAACACCTGCAGCCCCCGAGAACAGAGGAAAGACAGAATACAGACACGGGGAGGGGGAGCCAGCGAGTAATAAATCTCCCGCAGCTTGTGGGGCCAGGCAGGAGGCGAGAGTGTCAAGATAGTTTCTATGTGTGAAGGGAAGGGAGGAAGGCTGACGAACAAACCCCTGCGACTGACTCCTGCTCTTCAAGAGGACCTGCCACAAGCCTGGTTTGTCACGCCGACCAAACCAGCGAGGAGCTTCATTTGCATGAACACACCAACCAAGAAAATGGAGTGCGGAATAATCTGAAAGTGTGGATGTTTCTGGTCAAAACCAACGACAAGGTAGAGATGATGGGAAAGCATCTTTAACCTCTAAGGAACTGGGACCTACATTTTTGATTATATTACTGCGGAAGTTAAGTCTGCAAAGAAGACTATGGTCACATATCCCAAAATGCAACCATACAGTGACCTAAATGCAAGTTTCTCAGCAAATTTGGCAGGTGGCTATGCAGAAGCAAATTGTATAGTGACTGGAAGATTTTTCTCTAAAAATTGAGATCGGTCAGTGGGCGCCCAGGCATATTTGCAGATTGCGCAATGGTAGTCCAGTGACAGGCGAGGAAGACATTATTACGAAGCCGTTTGACACCCACAGGGTGGATTGCCAGCAGCTGCTCTGACCGGACGATGTGCAAGTGGCCATCCATATCAAGCGCCACCGATCAGTAGCTCGGGGGACTATAAAAAGTGGACCATGCTGCACTCCTGAGGGTCGCCTGATTGCTGCATGACTGCCACTTTACTGCTGCCTGACTGTCATCTGAATGTCACCTGTCTGTCGCCTGACTGCTGCCTGACTGCCACCTTACTTCGGCCATCTACATTCACGACCACACTATAGATTTTTATAAAAATCGGGCAGTAGCATGCAATTTCAAGGATTCTTCCGATGCCTCCCAATCACACTGTGACAATATTATTTGTGACCATAGCCTTATCTGGGGCCAGGTGACTGTGTGTGTAGAGGGCTGACTCAAATATTCACTCGGGTTTTAAGAAGTTAAAAGAAGGAATTGTTTGTTGGAAAGACTGTCGTGAGCAGCTTCCTGCTGTCGGAATTATACTTTTTTCTAGTTCTCAATAAGTGACATAAAGCAGGAAATGCAGAAATGCTCTTCTGTGTTCATCTCCTTCTTTTTCTCTACCAGCGGCACTGATATTTTTCTAAAATAGCTATGCTACTAAGAGTCCAGTGCTTATTTGGTTCTGTCTGAAGACAGATAGTGGACTAAGAGGATATTCTCCCTCTTGTTTCTTTTTCTTTCCTTATCATCCCTCGTTTTCCCCACATCTTTAGTGTCTGACTTTCCACCAATAACCTGGCAGTGATCAGAGAGTAGGTGCTGATGCTGCAGCCAGAACCAGCTCAGTGTGTCAGTGGGTGGACAGACACTTCATTCTCCCACTTGGCAAACCTAGCTCTTCTGTTCTGCAAAAACCCACCGGCAAAAGACTCAACCCAGTTTCCCTAACAGCTGCTACAAAGGCTGACTCAAGAGCCAACAGAAGGATCAAGACAGCACTATTTTTATGGACCTTCTGCAGTGGTAACCAACTCACGCCGCGTCTTGACAGTTCTGTCCGCTTGAAAACACACAAACAGCCTATTAGTAAATGAAGCGTCCATTACTGCTGATATGCATAAGTATAGCGCCTGTTCCCTAATCATGAATGCAGACCGGCATCACCCCGTCAGCCCGCGTCGCTCGACTTGTACCGTCTCAAGTTGCAGTCAAGTTGAAAGCCGAGGGCAGCGGTCGACTCTATAACTAGATTACCTCCCCTGCTTCTTCTTTTTTCTCACCCAGTCGCTTCACGAGGGGTAAAGAGAGACGCTTCACATCTAATTAATGCACAGGACGATTGTATAAAACAGCTAATGAGGATGTGATCACAGTGCCGTGAAGGCAGGCGGTGCGGGAAGGGGAGGGGAGGAGTGCTACTCCACTTTCAGGAGGAGCTTCTCGGCTTCTGTCATAGGACGAGGGCTCAGGGTGAGACTGGAGGCGGCTGGGCGGACGCTTGTTTGTTTGTTTACCTATTTTATCTCAATTATCAGAAAGAGAGCCCTGCAGGAGTGTCTGTTGGAGAGACAGTGGAATTATGTAATCGGTGGAGTGCATTATTGTGGAAGACATCTGGAAGACTGTACAACTTTACTCAAGGAAAAATATCCAGAAAATCCACACAAACACTTAATAGGACCCGGGCGATCCTGTTCTATAAAAAACTTGCTCCCTCAGCACGTCCAGCAGATGAATGGGCTGCTCACTAGCAGCTCTCTAAGCAACTGCTCATTACTCAAAACACATCTGCTGGTGAGTAACCCCCCCCCAAACCAATTCAGCCTCACTTTCAGTCTATATATTAATCCCTCATACCTATACCTAAACTACTTCTACTAAAAGGCTCTACGTTATGACTGAGCTCCAAATAAATCACCTCAACACAAACAATCAATGCTCCAGCTCACCTGTGCAATCTCATAGAGCAGCTTGTAGTGTTCCTCTCGCTTCTGTAAAGTGCACAGATTGCAGCCCATTATAGTTGTCGTGGAAACGCCGGGCGTCCAAAGTCCCCAGGCGTCCAAAGTCCCCCCCCTGAGTAGTGATGGTACACGCGCAAGGGGGTCACCCCTTCACAGCGGAGTTGCTGGCTCGCATCAGTCACTCCTTAGCGAGCATCTCCTCCGGGGCGTCCCAGTCCCACATTCAAGACAGGTCAGAGCCAGAGCCAGCTCGGAGGCGCTGGAAGCTTCCAGCTGAGTCTGACAGCAGAGCCTGCGGAGAGATGCGCGGCGGCAGCAGCCTCAGCAGCAGCAGCAGTTCAAGCATCAGCCGGGATGTCTGCTCTCTCCCTCTGTGTCAGCCTCACACACACTCGCTCACGCACAGGAGTTGTGACCGTTCACCGAGACACTCCCCCTTCTGTCCCTCCTCGGTGTGAGCGCACATGACGATGCCGATAGCAGCTCATGAATAATGAGGGGGGGACCTCCGTGGTGTTCATGAGGGAGGTGGGAGCAGGGGAGGGGTCTGACAGAAGGGGAGGAGCATGCTTCATCAGAGAAAGCACAATTACACAATAAGCTCCTTTGTGTGAACAGGTTAATACTGATGAGCAGAATGTGGGCTGAGAGGGACGTGAGGGATACTCCTGCAACAATGATTTTTATGCTTGCTTTTTAGTTGAAGATAATCAATGATGCTCTTATTTTGTCAATTCAAAAAAGTAAAAGGGTTTGACTGCACAAGCAGGCCAGTCCCCTCAGAAACAAGTCAAAAATTCGCACTCCAGACGAGTAAGAATTTTTGAATTTATTTGATTTTTCAGTCCATGTCTAAAAAAGAAGAAACAATTTAAAAACTGAGGGTAGGCTAAGTACTGTATCAATGTATAATACATTTTTTTCTAAATAAAATATTTAATGTAAAAAAAAAACATACTCCACTGGTAGATTTTCTTCGAATTAACAAAATATTTTTTAACAAACTGAGATTATTTAGCTATTGAAAAACTTTCCTGATAGGAATATGTTTTCTTACAATAAAAAATGACAAATTTCCTTAAAACAAGAGACTTTTTACTTTAAGATTCATTTTTTTCCCCGTGCTGGACAGATCCATCCAAAATATTGATATTATTGATCTCAAGTTGGTACCAGATTGATACTGATACCTGTTTTTATTGTTGTATTTAAAGGATAAGAAGTTAAACATTATTTATATTTCTACCAGTTGTTTTTTTTTTTTTTTTAATTGTTAAACATTTGGATTTATTTTTACATTATTGTCACTTGTTTCTTTTGGTTTTTATGCTGTTTTTTTACATTCACTTCTTCACTTTTTATTTAATTTAATAGGTTTTCATTTTAATAAACTTTTCTATTTCATTGAAAATACTGTCCTAATTATGTCTTTATATCAACCAAGTAATTAAAAAAAGAAAATTAAAAATATATATATTCACAACTATTAAAAACAATTGAGATTTTGAGGTTTATGTCGCATGCACCATATATTAAAAAATATCGATATTGGTATCAATATCAGAGATTGGACCACCCAAATGCTCAGTATCGCACAGACCTAGTTTTTGCAATGATCCAATCGGAATGAACATTTATTTATGACAACTTAAAAAAAAAAAAAATCTAAATAATTCCCATTCTTTGAATCGAGAAATACAAAAACAAGTTTGGATGCTTCAGCCTCCAACTTCCTTTCAAGTTGAAACACATAACTTGCAAATTGGGGGTGAAAAAATGTGCTGCATATTTATAACTCAGGTGATTTTGACACTCAGGGGGTCCTCAGAGAAAATTAGCAATCAGAAGAGCGACAGAGGCTTGGAAGACAATACATCAACCGTCACCGTTCTCAAACTGTGATAATTGCAAGACAATAGCGCTTGGTTATTGTCTCCGCTCTGGAACCTCCTTCCATGAGCAGGAAGCTGCACTAACGAGCAATAACTGTTAACAAATTGGCCTCCCAGCAAACATTGGGACTCGAGGTTCGGGCACAGTACAGCTAAGAGGCAGATGAGTGCTCATCAGCTGGCTACTGGGCATCCTGCCCCCCGGGGCTCTAATCCGATTTTCTGGGCTTTAATTTTGCTCCGCTGGCTGGAGGCAAGCCCAACAAAAAGCTACATCACCAATAGGATTAATATCATCATCTTTTGTTCATCTATTTCTCAAACATCCTCTCTCCAAGCTGCTCCTCGTCCAGGACAACTTACACAAGTGAGTTCCCTGAAATTGCCAGGCAACACCAAATCCATGAAGGGCTGTTCACTAAAGTGTCAATTTGACATCAAAGACTCTTGTTGGGAAAGCGAGGTGTAGGAGCACATCGCTGCATTTGATGAGCCGAGCTGCTGTTTGCTTGTGGTACAATGGACTGTGGAGGAAATGGGAGTCACAGACAGTCTTCGGAAAATTGCATATCAAGACTGAAGCTGTGCAAGAAGCACTTTTCATGCGGTTGCCTGTGGTCAGCGGAGATCAAAACCGTAGAAATCATCAAGGGGAAACGAAGTGAACTTCCTGCAAAGAAATGCAAATGTTTCTCAGAGAATTGGAAGGTTTGTCTCTGTATGAACACCAATGTGTGAGAAGACAAAAGAAAAAAGAGCTGCAAGAATCACATCGACCCACTCTTTTGTGGAAAGGTAAACTATTGGAGTGCAACATCCCTTTACAATACAGATGTGAAGCTATGAAGGTTTGATTCCATCATTATAAATGGTTCTATCTTTATGATACAGCTGCTGTTTATCTGCACGTTTCCCATCTTCCTTACGGTCACAGACCCAGTCACCCAGTCACACACACATTGCCACACTGATGGCGGCGAACACTGGCGCCGACCTTCCATCAAAGGTAATGTGGGGTTCAGTGTCATGCCCAAGGACACTTCGACACATGGAGGGAATCGAACCCGCAATCCACCGATCAGGAGTCGACCGCCCTACTGCTGCACCACTAGCACAGAACCAACGGCAGAATTTAAAATATTAGAAATTAGAGGCTTCTGGAAACTGTCACCGTTTATTTAATAGTGGATGGAAAAGGGTTACAAGAAACAAGACTCTACTATAAAGGTTGGGATGTTCTTATTCATCATTTTTCTCATGACATGGAAAGTTAATCTAATGTAGGAGATATAAAAACAGCCTTGCAATGGACAGATAATCTGACCACAGTGGTCCTGTCTTAGCCTGACAGTAGTTGGGATAGGCCCCAGCATCTATTTGACCCTGAACAGGATCAAATGGATGGATGGAGATCTAAAACATAGTCATTTTATGAGCAGCTAAGGTGGGAATTTATCAAATTTACCCTTCAGTACAATTATTTTTCAGATTAGAACAGCGTTGTGCTGAAAGACGGTGTAGTTCTCAGCACCAAAACCGCTTCAAAGTAGGAGTGGGTGACACTGGCACTTTGAGTATCCATCAGATACCAAGTAATTACAGGGCTAGAACTGTTGATATCAATACTGATACTTTTTTCTTTACAGTAGAATAAATTTGGAATTACACATTTGTTAATTAATTTTGTAATAAAACACAGGACAGGGACTTTAAATGTTTATTAGCTACTTTCAGCAATCTGTACTAAACGCACATAAAAATTAGAGTTAGTTATAATACAATAATAATAAAAAGAAAGCAGTAACAAGTACAAAATTTAAGAAAAAAGCAAAAATGTAACAAAAAATGTAAGTAAAATAGTACTACAAACACTTATTAAAAAATAAATAAAAGCAGAAATAAAATATCAAATTCACTAGTGAAAAAAGAAACACCAAATATAAAAATAGAAACAACACAACCAAAAATCCTGCCATTGCATGCAAATATGTGTCTCTTTATGACTCTCTCCAATGAACCAGGAAGGGGAGGGGCAAGTTGTGAGGAGGTTGTGTGTTGTTTGTACAAACAATATTGCCAGATTGGGCAGCTTGCCGCACAATCTGACAACACCACACACAGATGGAAGTAAATTCGAGCTCTATTGAAGAAAAACTGCAACTAAAGTATTAAAAGTATCAATCATCATGCTAGTATCGATACTTCATCTTGGTGTTGATACTATCAAAGCTCAGATCGATACACCCATCCATACTTCAAAGGCTAATTGGTGATTCTAAATTCTTCTTTGGTGTGAATGTGAGTGTGTGAGGTAATTGTGTGGCACTGAAACTGACTAACGACCTGTTCTGGGTGTATCCTGCTTTCGCCCAACAGGAGCTGGGATAGGTTCCAGCAACCCCGTGACGCCCGGATGGATGGACAGACGGTCGGACGGATTTCCAAAATATACTCGATATCTGAGTAGTTAAAGGTGGGAGTTTGAAAAGGTTGTTCCAGTCAGTAAAAGTTTTAGAGCAACACAGGGTTATAATTTTCCAATAATAAAAATGCATAATATTGTGTGTCTGAAGAATATGGATTTACATTGATAAACAGTGATTTGTCCTCCTTCCTAATATTCCCTTGACATTCCAACCCCTCTTTCCTCTCGTCTGTCTGACTGTAGTTTATCATCCAGTTGCCCTTTGCCAGTTAGGGTTGAAATAAAGCCTTACTTGCTTTCACGCAGTCAGTTAATGGGCCTCACATCACAGGGAATGGAAAGGAGATTTAGTGGAGGCTTTTTAGGTTTCTTTAATGGCATTCCTCACAAACGGATGCAGGGACAAATGTAAACGCTTCTGTTTTAGCTAAGTATGGATCTTAAACTGTAAATCTTTGTACTCACAGCCCCATACTTGGCAAAAAAAAAAATCTAAGTGCAAAACGTGCAATCACAATATGAAATAGCTTTTATATTGATTCCTTATCCTTATTGTTCCAATGGTTCAAATCATCACGTAAAAAAACAAGAGCAAAAGCATAAAAAAACAATTTATTTTCCATTTTGCTTTTTTATGTTTTCACAAACATTTTAAGACTACACCTATTCCTGCAAAGACAAACTGCCCTTTCTGCTATTGACGAGCACCATAACCTGAATAAATCAAGCCTGGACATGAAACTTATTTCTTATAGGGAGAAAAAAGTGGGCATCTTCCCAAACAAGCGGAACAGACACGGGTGTTTGAGAACTGATGATGACCTTGGCAACATGCAAAACCCTCTTAATGGAGCTGAAGATTTAATAAGAGGGAGTTATTGAAGTGATTACCTGTCTGTGGCAATGTCTGTCAGGAATACCAAATGTCCCCACAGTGTTTAATATACAAACAGCTTTATTATTCTGGCTCTGACATACAGAGTGGGTGGAAATCTCTCTGCAGCCAACGCCAAAGATTAAAAATCCCGTTCACGTGAGCGGAGGGCCGTATAGAGACTGAGAGGTTTGTCATTTGTTGCGCGGCTCAGATCTGATCGCAGCGCGCCACTATAGAGCAGCTGCTTCTCCCGGGCATCTATGTGACCTGATTTGAGAGTAATTAAATGAGGGCTTTTTCTGAATGAATCATGGTGGTAGCCAGAGTCTCCGGTGACAGCTTTGACAGAAAATGGTCCAGCATGCGCACACAAATGCACAGGTGGGTGCTTCAAAGCCTGTGCAACCAGGCCGTGGGAAGCCGACCAAAACACCTTTGTCAGTGACAATCAATTATTAAGGAGGGAAATCTTTAATTCATGTGGGAACATGACCGCGGTTAAAAATAGACTTTTGTGCATCAAAGCACATGAATTGATGCTTTTATTAATTATCAACATAAATGAAAGTTTCATCCTTTCATCCTGGATAAACAAATTTTGTCTTAACTAAATCATATTTACAGTTTTGAAGGAAGTCAAATCAGTGTAACTCTATGGTATTTTTAAAAATAATACAACATTATTATAAAATACTTTTAAAAATATTTATTTTAATTAGTTTTTGAAGTGAAATGCAGGGAAGCAGACAGATGGTTTGGATATGTTCTGTTGTAATGTTGGAAAAGGAAAGCTGAAGCTAGAACTACCAGGAAAAGTGCCGTAGAACAACACCATAGAGGATGTTAATGGATGTAGTGAAGGAAAACGTGAGCGTGGTATAAGCACCAAGCTTCAAAGCATAGAGGGAAGCAACCAGCAAAATGGTTGAGTTTTTACTTTTCAGCAAATTTTCCAGTTCATTTTTTAATTCTTTCAACCCCAGGCTCACAGTGTGTGGCCCACAAAAGTGCTGCCATGAAAATATTCACAACTACATCACACTGTGAGTCACAACACCATGCACGGTGCACAACACCCTCAGGACACCCCGCACTGCTGCTGCACCTGCCATCCTGCTGCTCTGGGGGAATTTAAGGAGGAAATGCTTGTTCCCTTAAGCCTAACCTCATGGTTTTTAAAGTCCCCTCTGGCTTTTGGTGAATACTAATACTTCCGGATACATCCACAGGCGCTCAAGCATAAACAGAGCTGGCTGTTAAGAATCTAGTTCATGTTTTAATCTCTGGAGGGGAGGACTATGGTCTGCGTCCTCTGAGATCTGATAAATGTGATTAGGTCCTTTGTTGCAGGATTTCTTTTTTTTTTCCATCAATCCAGTCGAATGTACGGCACCAAGAATGATGCCTTATAGCTACAAAGTATTTATTTCTTTAAAAAATGCTAGAAAAGTCAATATTTTTAATTATCAGAGAGGTAGGACCTGTAAGAAATGACTAGACCCTATCTGGAAGGTAAATATAAAGTAATCCCACATCAATCAAAACATTATTTCTTGAAGTTTTTTTTTTTTTTTTTTGCCAGGGGTGCAACCTGTACTGAGAAGGACTTATATGTAGTTAAAAAAAAATAAAAATATTGGCCCATAGATTCGTTATTTTCCCACTGACAACTGGTTGCTCTTGCAGTTATTTCTCACTAGAGGGCACTGTGTGTGTAAATATCAGTATTTACTACTGACAGCAATGTAGAAGAAGAAGCACTGCTCATGTTCAGTCTGATAGCAGTAAAAAAAGAAAATATACTACGACCAAATTCCTTCTCTAAACAATATAGAGTGTTTACCATTTTTTAGTGTTGTCCCGATCTACATTTCCAAAATCGAGTCCCCTAGAAATTTTACAGTCGTTTACGAAAAACCAGTGTGCATCAATGCTCACTACATTAGCGAATATAGACCACAATGCTTTGCTTTGAACAATTCTTGCAAAAATAAATGTGTTTAACTGTAATAAACCATGAATGTTTTCATCATCAGAACACAGTGGAGTCAAAAATAGTTGTCATAAAATGCTGGTATTGATTAGATTTTCACTTTGTGTAATCTGTGATGTCATACTTGGCGTTAAAAAAATGGAGTAGTGAGCATAGTGGCAGAATTGCTTTTAGAAACCAGGGCTCTAGATAGTCCTGATAGTTTTTTTTAGTAGTTAGGGATTAGGTTGGGAATTTGGATCTAATGAACCCAGACACGTTTACAGATGTTTTTATAGAGTTCTTCAAAATAAGTGTCATTTGAAGTTTATATTTAAGTTGTTTTGTACAAAATGTCGCAAGAATGGAGATTGTTAGACATCTAATGCTGAACTTTTCAGAAAGTAAACATATTTCTTCTCTAATAGCTAAAGCTGTAAGATACCTGATACCATTGAAATTACTCACACAATATAAAACTCAAGCTCAAGATGGCAATTCTCACTGATGACTGGTAGTGGACGCAGAAAACAGGCGTGTCATTGATTTTAGTCTGTGACCATTGCTGGCTGAGTACTCGTCAATATGCACTCAATACACCTTTGATTGTGGATGAGAGTTTGTGCTTCTGAAGAGAGAGCGGCGATCTATAGACAATCAGCTCAGAGGGCAAACAGGTTAGGCTCCATACAAAAGTGCCTGGCTCTATCTATTCAAGCCTTATGGTGATTGTAGCGTTCGGAGGAAAACCAGCAACCTCTCATTGTGTCCAATCAAGTCCCTTTGGAGGCAATTATACCAACAGGTTATCTCATTTTAGGAAGACAATAGAGGCGTTCTAACATTTGTTCCCAATGTCACGTTGAAACAAAGTCACTTAAAAACACATGTAATGGCTTTTAATCAATTAGTCTGCAGCCTCAGATGTAGTTGTGATAGTTTAGGTTAGAGGCCAGACAAAAGCTTACACAAAGCAAAAAAATCCATCATTTACTTTAATGTTCACTTGATCTAAAACTTTAAAATAAAGCAGAACATTTTACATTAAAGTGCATTTCTGTGCATATTTAGTTGAATTTTATTTATTTTTGTTTGTTATTTCCAGTTTTTAAAGATTCTGTTCTTTTGTATTTTTTTATCAGATTTTTTGGGACAATTTTAACAACTTTAAATGTCAGTTAAAATCTTGTTTAAGGGCTGAGGGGTAACATCACCCATTTTATTTTCGTTTATTTTCTCAGATGTGAGCATGATCAGGGGAATCTTTTTTTTTTATTAGCAGGTAAGTAAACCCAACAACACTTTATGCTGTTTTACCCATTTTTAGTGAATCACATTATTACAGCAGGCTGTATCTGCACCTTACATTATGATGTTAGTGATGCCAGAGATGAATATTTATTTCAATTTTATAACACAGGTTTAATTAGCATTTTACAAAGCATACACAACCAGAAGATTTTTAAAACACAAATAAAAGCTTCATTATTTATATTGACTGGTTTATTGTAGAGCGACATGAATTGAAGTTGTTTTCAAAATAAACTTTTTTCAATGAAAACTTTTGTGAGCAGCCAAATTGCCCTTAAAAGAAATATTTTAAAAAAGGAAACATGTAAAAACATCTCACACACAAACAAGACTTTTTTAACAATATATATATTTTAATAAACAATAATTAGTAAATTATCAGGTTAATCTCACTAAATGTTTTTTTTATTATCAGCTATTTGCAGAAGGTGTTGTTGACCCAAGCAAAAGTAGACTAGAAATTTATGTTTTTATACTTCTAGTTATAGTTGATTCTGATTACTAATAACAAACATTTTTATACATAATTTTAGCATGCAAAAATAAAACTTAACAAACATTTTTTTACCATTAGAGACATCTATTTTATCAGAACAAGAAATAAACTCAAAATGGAGGAATCCAGGCTTGTAGCAGAAACGTAAACATGTAATAAATATAAATATAAAAACAAAAAAGAAAAAAAGAAAAGCAACGAAAATCAGATAATACAAATAACCCGATAAGGTCTGAAAACCAGACACTTAAATGCACTGGGGGTAATTGATCTAATTGAAGACAGCTGTGGATGATCATCAACCTGAACCTGACAGGAGAGTCAACTCAGACAGAACATGACCAAAAACAAGAAATACAACTGAAAAACAAACCAAAAAATACATAATCCTGACATAAAATGTATCACCTGACCTTGTTTTTAGGATCTTCTGGTTATTTTATACTTCTGTAAAAACAAACATGTTGCAACATGGGACTTTTTTTTCATTTATAAACAACCATTTTTTCACCGTGTGCTATCACACATTTTGATTTTGTCATGTGAGATCAAGTTTATTATCTTAAAAAAAATCATTCCTACAAAAAGCACTGAGCATTAAAACATAGATACATTTCAGATTGTTCTCTGTCGAATGTGAGTTTTGATGGGTTAGGATGAAAGATAAAGTTGACACATTTATGTTTATTGACAATTATGTTTTATCTGGGAAATGCTTATTTTCTTCCATGGTTTTATTTCTTAAGTTTCAATCAATAATTTGCTTTCCTGGTGTTTTTTAACCTCCAGTAAATTTAAAGATGTAAAAAAAAGTTGTATTGAAAAAATATAAAACAAATATCTGGATAATTGCAATATTTTGTTTCTGTAATGAAGTAGATCTAATTTAATACACTTCCAAATGTGCTGTGTCTACACTTCCTCATTGTGCACTTCATTTTGCCTCTACCGTCATTGGTCTAGATCTCTGTTTCTCTAACCTGCCATACCAGGTGGAATTAAAATGAAGGATCCTCTTTAAATCTGTACATGAGTTGTCGCGCTCCAAAAGCAGAACGGACATGAATTCAGGGGTAATTCCAGACCTGCAGACGGATCACATGCTCCTTTTTCAGCACACAGATTAGTCTACAATTATGATGATACCCAGAAGGCAGAAATCTTATTTTCTGTACTGCTGATAAGAAAACAAGAGCCTGCTGCATCCAAATGGGAAAACAGAAAGATGTGTTTTAACATGCTGAGCTGCATGCTGGAGTGTTGGCAGAGCACTCTAGAGGAATGCATCAGATAACATTTGATGGGTAACTTGTTAGTCTTGGCAGGGATAAATAACATATCTTGTAGTTTTACATTATATAAAAAAATCTATTTAGAAAAAAGGGGAAATTGTATGTTTACTGACAGATGGAATTGCAAAGCTTTAAATGATTAGAGTTTATGATTTAAACATAAAAGTATTTTTCTATTTCCTTTTTACTTCTTTAGTGTTATCCTTGTTTTAATCTATTTAATAGTTGTATTTCCTAAAGATATGTCCTTGGAGTGTTTTGAAAGCTTTTATGTCTAAAGATGTGGGAATAATTAATGAATCACAGAAATTAACTTTTTAAAGCTCATTGTAATCTCTTATCTAAACAGCCTTGGAAAAATAAAATAAATGTTTACTGCAAAAGACTATTGAAAAATGCTAACAACTATAGCAATAAACTTCTAGATTAAAAGAAAGAAACAAGCAGATCAATTTGTCATACAGTTAAATAAATGTGTTGTACCACAAAGTACCATAAAGATGTACTCTGTATTCATCTATTTAATAATACAGGAGGAAAAGATTGATAGATGAATTTTATTATTTAAAAAACACAACAGTTCTGGTCAATGTACGTTAGTTCAGTCATTATAACTTTACTTTGAGTTTGACTGACGATCCACTTAAATCAATAGTCGAGCTGGTTATCAAAATAATTTAGCATTTTATGGTAAAAGCACCAAATGTGGAATAGATGTGCTTTACCATCCTGACCTCGAGAATAACTGACATTTACATACATATACACCGAAGAAATCCGCAAATACCCCAAATCCACCCCCCTTCCCACCCCCCACATGCCCAAAGGAGAATGTTCATTTCCAATCCATATTTATCACCAACACTTCTGATCATTCTTTGTAAAACATTTATTATATTGCTCAACATAGAGTTTTTCATTTTCAATTCAGAGCAAAAGACTGTACCACGCACATGAAGAGTGTCACTGTCTCTCTGTTAAAACGAGGAGTGTGTGTATCCTCCATCAAATGAGTGTGAGAGGGCAAATTCCCAGTTTCATCCAAAATAGGCTTAACACCTTCTCTGGATAATTATCTTATGCGGTTATCTTCTTTAGCATATCAGGATTTTTTTTTTTTTTTTTGGCCATTTCTGAGTCAGCTGATGCCATTTCTCCATGCAGGGTCATGATAGAGAGAGGAGGGTGAGGGTATCCAACAGGTCAGCGTACTCTTCATCTTCATTGTGAACCTCAGCACCTCCTTCAGATGCAAAAGTTTCACAAGCGTCTTGTTATAGAGTTTCTGTGACGAACAGGAAGAGTCAGGAGACAGAAAAATAAATCCATGACCATGTGAATCCGCAAATAGTTAAATGCGAATATGCGGAGGAACTCTGTATATTGTAAATATATATATGCATATAACAGTACTTTGTGGTTTCATTTCATTTAAAGATCACCTTTTGCACATGAACAGCCCTTATTGTTGAGACTAGGGATAGACATTGCATATTTTTGTAACAATTTAGCCATGAGAATTACAAAAAATGCTGCCAATATGTAAAAATGGTCGCCATTTCTCATGGCTGAAGTGCTTTTCTGCAAAAGGGGATCCTAAGATGCATCCATGCCAAATTTGGTGCTTGTACCAGAAAATGCACAATTAGTTTTTAAATATCAACCAAAGTGGCTCCGTTACAGTGCATGTTCAGCTCTGAGAGCAAAAACCAGCATCAGTACGAGACGGAAAAGTTTGGACTTTAAATCCAACAGGAAAAAAAGTGTTTTTATGCACAGGCTAATAAACTGCAGATTTATATGCACAAATTGGGCAAAAAAGAAAACTGCACACTGGAGGTAAGAAAATTGCTGTTGCAATGTGGCAATAAAGAATGTTTCAAAACAATTTTATGTTTTTTTATGATTTTTTTTCTTTTAAATGGACTAACAAAACAAAAACTATAAAACAGATTGATAGTAAATACATTTTTTTATTAACACTATTTTTTTTTTTTTTACAATAATACCGCTGACGCTTTATTATTATTTTATTTTATTAAATGATACCAAGTTGGACAAAAGAAAAAAAAACATGTAACTCATTGTTTTTTCGCAGATTTGTTTCCGCTCTTTTTGTTTGAAGGGAGCTTGATCAAAACCCGATTGGATGGATTCTCTGTTTTTAAAGAAAGAATCAATTTCACAACCCACTGAAGGCTGGGATTATCTGCTCCCACGTTATCTGGCAGAACAAAGAGTGACATCTTAAAATGTGAAGCAAGATCAGGGGAAAACCAAATGAAGTATACATTATTTGTAATTTCAAGATCGGAAAATGGGAAAACTGAGATGTGGTGGGAGTTGAATCTAAAAATCTATGTGCGATAAAAGTGGACCTTGGATTGTGTCAAATAAATTCCTGAACATGGGATTTTTTAAATAGTATCACCGCTGGTGTGGAAACTTGAGCAACAAGATCAGACAGAAACAGGATTCTGATTTCACATTCTAAAGGAGAGAGAGCCATTTATTCCTAGTTTCAGTCAAAATATTTGAACAACAGTTGATGAACTGATGAGTCTGTGGAGATTTTCCTCTCAATCTCCTAATGTGACTGTGTTGCTTTTTTAGCACTTTTGGCAGAGATCATGACAAAACAGGAATTTATCTTGAAAATGGAAACTTTTCCACTAGAGATAAAATCTTCGACTCACCGACTTTATCAGAGGATTTTTAGTATTTGAGTGACAAAGAAAGACCCTCCAACACTGCCAACAAATCGATTAGAGCTTTTTCCCCCCTTGATGTTACTTATATGTTTCACCCAGGGGCGGAGCTAAGGAGGGTAAGGGGGGCAGCAAAAAACTTTACCACCTCCAAATTTTTGAGTCAATATTAGTCTCGTTGATGACAAAAATGTAAAAAAGCATTAAAACAAGCTTTTTTTTTTATTAATTAATAACAATAATGGCATTAATATGCATTTTTTTCAACTCTGTCGTTGTCATTTGCCACCCCCATAAGCTGGCTTCACCTATAATAACCCAGTTATTGATCCAAACCTTCACCAATAGCCCCTATTTTAATCATTTTCGGCTTGATCAAAATCCTCAATGTCACGTTTTCACTGTTTGATTAGTGCAGGGCATCCACACACATACTGTATAATTGCTGTACCATATAAATGAGCCACATGTCACCTTGATCGCAGTTTTCAATGAGAAGAAATAGCAGCAATCCCCAAGGCTGCACATGTCAGCGTAGACAAAAAGCGACACATAGGATATTAAGTCACGCTTTATCTGAGCATAAATGTCTGTTAGGAAGCAGAGGTGGGAGTGTATAGGAGAGGGGGGGGTGAGCCATAAAAACTCAAAGGTGCCCTCTGATCGCCTTGCTCATATCTAAATGGAGTCTATCTCAAGGTTCGGGTCAGTACAGGTCAACGTTTCCCTTGTTTAGTTTGGTGAAGAGAAGGTCGGGGTGCGCACTGCTGCCAAGACACCGTTAATATACTGGAGATAAATTAGCGAGCCCTTCCAGGGACCCTCCGGGAAGATAGTTTCCACCTCACAGCACACGGCAGATTACACCAAAGGTGAACAATATTCACAAATCAGCCAGTGGTTATAAGGAAAGAGGCAACACTATCTGTCACACGCCCAGGCACACACTTGCTCAGATCCCACTCTGTTCCTTGGAAGCTATCAGTGGATTTGCAGAGAAAAACCAATTCATTCTATAAAATAAAAGAAAACCAAATGAACATGTGATTTTTTTCAATAATAAAGAGTGCAAGAGTTCAAGGAGGAAGTAAAGTGCATCTTACAATCTGCTAAAGGCCAGATTTAAAACACATGTGCGTATATGGGTATATGTGCATTCACAGGCACAAAAACTTTATTAAAAAGCTTCTAATCTAAACCGCTCTGTATCTCAGTGAACATGAAAGTGTATTCTGGGTCACTTTAGTTTGATTTCTGAGCATTTTAACTGACTTTCTTAATATTTTGTACATATCAGCAGCAGCTGCTCCCAGCTCACCTGTGGCTCTCTGTGCAGGAGCACACAGCAGTCTACTTAATGCTGCTTTAATGAACTATTTCATAATTCATGTGTGATGTATTAAAACACTTTTTTATTTTTGTTCAGAACGAATTAGAAGAATATAATACAAGTATAATACAACATAAAACTTTATTGATCCCAAGAAGGATAATAAAACTGTCTAGAAGTTTACAACAATAAAAGCTAAATAAATAGGGAAAAGGGCAAATACTTCTATAGTGTTTTTCTACCATCATTATCATCATCATCTCCAAAAGGCTGAATAAAAAAGAATGTTTAAAGTTAAAGTTCCATTAGTTGTCATGCATTTAGGTGTGTGAAATTTGTTCTCAACAATTGACCCATCCCCTGGGGGAGAGGTGAGCTGCAGACACAGCTGCGCTCAGGAACCATTTGGTGGTTTAAACTCCCCCCCCAATCCAACCCCATGATGCTAAGTGTCAAGGAGGGAGGCACTGGGTCGTATTTTTAGAGTCCTTACGCTGGGTTCACACCGCACCAGGAAGCGGAAGCGGAGTCCGCACGGAATTCGCCTTACGTCGAGCTCGGTCCACCACAGTGTCCCCGCTTATTCGCAGAGGTTAGGGACCGGAGACCTCCGCAAATCAGAGGAGTCTTGTGACTGAAAAGTGCTAATTATTAAAATCATGAATAAAGAAACGTATGTATCTCAGTGTCTACTTTCTTTTATGTGTTTGTTTTCATCTGTACAGTCTGTTTAGATACAAAAATATGATTTCGGATTTTCATCCTGGAAAAATTGGCTTTATTTTGAAAATTGACAGAATTTTCTTGCGTGTCTTGGTGTAACTTCCTGCCAGGATTGACACAGATTGCTCACGGCCCCGTGCAAAAAACAGACCAGACACCGAAACGATGGCTGCACTGCACCAGACGGCCGCGGAGGACTGCGGTGCTTCGCACAAGGGCGCCGAATAGAGGCATCCTCCGTTCTGTGCCGCTTCGCGGTATGACTCAGCCTGGAATTGAACTTGTGACTTTAAAGTCTCAGGGTGGACTTTCTACCACAAGGCAGCTGAGCTAGTTTTTATTTTATTTTTTATCAGTACAAGCTGGCTGTCATGCTCTTGTTGCTTATAAGCTGCGTTCACACTTCCCTCTGCAACATGTGTTCAAGCGACCAGTTTCAATTAAACATCTATGTAAAAACACCTTTATATGCACGTTTCGGGCTTCCATGGTCAATACTTTCACTTTCACACGTATCTATGCAAGTTTCTACAACCATTTTGGGCTCTTGGTATGAAATGCGTGGCCATTGTACACACTTTGCAAGTTAAAGCAAGCAAACTTTGGGTTAACCATGGGTTAAATGCCTGTTCAAGAACCCGCAAACATAGTAAAACATAGTAAACATAGTAAAACTGTTCATCTCTCCTTTGCCGTGCTTTTACTAAAATCAGTGGAAGCAGAAACATGTGAGGACATTTCTGTTAGAAAGCTTAAAAGAGAGGTTCAGCTCATTCCTGACATCAAAGCACAACCAGAGAGAGAATTATTAAGTGTTTCTCTTTCATACTGAAGTTCTAAAAATATATATTTTAAATACTTCTAAATGCTTTGTTGTTTTCTTTTGTTTTACTGAAACAAAAAGTCCAACTTTAGAACAGTTCATGATTCACACCAGGCTGCTCCAGACACTCAGGAGTTAATTTAGCTTTTTTTTTTTCTTTTTTTTTTTTTTTCCATCCTTTCTTTTCCTCCTTCATCTTTCCTCTCATTGTGATGTTCTCCGTCAGAGCAAACTCATCAAGTTGTGAGATGGAAGCGCCATTCTGAGCCTCCAACGTTTTCATCCTCTGGGAAGGAAGACGTGTCGACTTCCAAACTCAAAAAATTGTGCTTGGAGAGCAGACAGAGCACTGACCCGATTGTAATCAGTTGTTACTGCCGTATGTTTGTTGCTATTCATAATGTTGTAAGTCAAATCAACATCTGTTTTTAATTACTGTTGTTAATTAATTATTAGAATGTGTCTATGTTTAAGTTTAAAATTACTTTTATTGTTATTTTACTACTCAAGTAAACAAGAAACGGAGGTATTTCAGAGATCTCGAGGTGCATCCTTCTATGACCTCCTTGCTCCACACACCTTGAAATGATAGTTATCAATCTGTGTGTGTAATCCCTCATTGTGGAGAGTATTGTGGTTACCTAGCTAAACCCTGTCAACAGAAGATATACAAGCGGCCATTTTGTGAACTAATTGCCCATTGTTAGAGCAGCAAGGTCAGCTTTAGCCAAGACAGAGAGCTGGGTCACTCACCTGCTACAAGCCACAGCTGACACAATCTATTTTTTTTTACTAGAGGATCCTGCCCCATTTACTTGTGGAGCACCACACACCTGCCTGTGTTTAATTGAACCGTTTGTTTAAATGGGGGGCTGCACGGTGGCGAGGTGGTTAGCGCTCTTGCCTCACAGCAAGAAGGCCCCGGTTCAAATACCAGCTGGGGATCTGAAACAGAAACACCAACTGGGTGTGGAGTTTGCATGTTCTCCCCGTGCCTGTGTGGGTTTTTTCCGGGGACTCTGGCTTCCTCCCACCGTCCAAAAACATGTTTCATAGGTTAATTGGTTACTCTAAAATGCCCTGATTGAGGCCCTGCGACAGACTGGTGTCATGTCCAGGGTCTATCCTGCCATCGCCCATAGGGTTAGGCTCCGGGACCCCGTGACTCCAAAAGGGACAAGCGACTAAGAAAATCAATGAATGTTTAAATGGGAGATGTTCTTTTTTAGCCCTCATCGTTGGCTTGTTGTGTGCACTTGCTCACAACAAGTTTTGGTCATTACTGCACATGCTACTTTCACACCAGTCTTGGCAATGCACATTCAAGCAACTATTTTTAATGAAAAGTCTATGTAAACCTGTATATATTCAAGCTTCTGCGATCAAAGCTCTCTCGTTCACACATAGCTATGCAACTTTGTAGGACCATGTGTGGGCAGCCATTGAAGTTGAAAGGAAACCAGTTTAACGTTGACTCATCAGGAACTGGGATTCAGTGGTGACACATGGGTAGCATCTTTATAAATCCAACTGCCAAATGCATAGAAACTGATCATGAAGGAGAAATTAAGACCCGCTGTCAGGAGCCAGAGTTCTGTCTCCTCATCTGGCCACCAGCAGGAGTTATCTCCAGAGTATTGAACATTCTACATCTCCCAGCTGCCCCAGCGCACACTCCCCAGATGCTACTCAGCTGACTCTCATCTGACAACCACTCACCTGTTAAGCAGTGCACAGAGCCTAGTTGTGTGTGAAGCGTTTGTTTTGTGCCATCCTGCCTGCATTACCGAGCTATCTACCTGAACTAGATCTTGAGTTTCTGACCCTGCTTATTTTCTGATTGCATGCCGCCTGCCCTGACCCTTGCCTGGACTCTGACATCTTTAGTCTTGGATGATGCCATGGTCGCGTTTGACCTCTGGCTGTCTGACTCTGATTTAGTTTTGTTGACTTTTAGCTGTTCTTAGTTCCTGTCTGAACTAATAAACCTGCTGCACGTGGAAACAGCTGTTGTGACAGTAGCGGTTTGTGCTAGATTTGCACAGTTTGGAATTTTTCTCACCAAGCCTCTTCCAGGTATAGGTACATGAAGTAGTATTGGGTAGAAACAGTCCAAGAGTGAACACCATTTACTAAAGGTGCTCAAGAACCTACATTTAGCACATTCTTGGTGTGCCTGGTGTGTATTTACCATTACAGTTTGGTTTTGCTTTTGCCTTTTTCCATCTTTGGGTTTTTACTTATATAGACCTTCTTCCAAAATTTTTGATCCAGGGTTTTTTCTTGCATGAGGGTTTCAATCTTCCTACATGGTAAACTCTTATTGCCTCGAGAATCCTCTTGACAGGTGTGTTTTTAACCGTCTCCAGAAGATAAATGAAAATCAGATTAAAGGCGAGGGTCTGATAGTGAAGACAGATCGACTTCACACTCAACTTTATGAGGACATCATTTTTCAGCTTAGATCCTTATCAAAATGTATCTTCTTGTTCTCCTGAACTCACATCTGCAGCTTCTTGTCCTTCAACATTTGCTCCTATCAGTCTCTGTTTTGATGGATTACACTGAAAAACATGAAACCAGTCCGGAGATGCAGGGATTATTACTCTTAATCTCCAACCCTCCTATTAAGTTTTTGAAGATCAGACAGGTGACATTCATGCGGCTATTCAAATGATTGACTGATGTTCTTGTAGCCGAAGCGATCAATCAAGTCACTACATCCTCTTCATCTGGTGAGCTCCGTCTACTGGTAGTTTATCAGGAACTAAAACCTGTAAAGTGCGAGGAATCAACTTTAGCTCTCATTTTAGAGGAAAGACCCAACAGACTTAATGCGCTGAACACTGGCTCACTGTCAACTTACCCAGAAGTAAAAAAAAGGGACATTAAAAGACTTTTTAAGTGTTGTTTTTCCGGTTTTCCATGGTGCAGGTATGTCACTTTATTAATAAAGTGCTTTGTGCATTTAAAGTACTCACTAAGCACACAGATAGAACAGGTAAAAAAAAAAATCAATTTGATTTAAAGGAGTCCCTATCCTCACAGAAGTTTTGGTACACAACCTCAAAATCTTTTACGTCTCAAGGTTTATATAAATTAAACATCTAAAGATGTGCTCAAACTTGTCCATAGATTAGAAGTCACATCTTTGACGGAATTCAGAGTAAGGACAATTTTTCCCGAATGTATTTACACCACAAAATAATTTAACCTACCGCTCATGTTTTGACAGTATAAAAGTGTAGTAGGACTGATTTTAGCCAGGTAGAACACTCGTACTTCAGTTTAAGATTAGATTTAAAAACTACATGAATCATTTTACCATGTTAACACTGTTAAACATTGATGGTATATTAAAATTTGCACTGAATGACCCACTCCACTTGTGTTCCAAATAGAAACAAGCAGACTCCAGGTAGCCTAAATCCCGTAAACGGCTATTAATAACCATTCTTGCTCTACTACTTTTTATAACATGTTCGTACTAATCTTTTTTTATTATTATTATTATTATAAGTTATTCAAGCTATGAACTGACCAATCACATGCCTCAACAAAGCATGTGCTCTCACATTGAACGTTAAAAGTGTTTGAGTCAGAGATTCTCTCAAACCAACTTCCAAGTAGGGGGCGTGGCCTTCCAACAAGCCCGCTCCCAATTGACGAAAGTGGCTGCCATTGAAATGGCGATCGATTCTGACCAAACACTCACATTTTCTACAGATGACATCAGATTTTCTCGAGCCAATTCTCATACAGAGTCAATGCTGTTAAATAGACAATTCATTAAAAGTGAAGAATCTATTGAAAGGATTCAAAACACAAAAACAACAACAAAAAAAAACATTCAAAGGTTCTAGTGAGGCAAAATATTACCAACAAAACAAAAGGAAAACAAAGGCAGGAAGCAAAACAAATCCAAAATATATTAAAAATGTCAGATGTACAGACAAAAACAAACTAAACTATCCGAAAGGATCTGAAACAACAGTAAAAATAAAAAAAATACAAGGTTACTGTGCTCCACAGGGAGTGATTAACAATAGAACAAAGGGGGAACACTGACAGGAAATACGCTCAGGAAAACTCAATGAAAAAGAGTTATTAAAACCATGAACCATGATGTTATAGTTGTTTGGTTTTAATACTGGTGCTAATTCTTCCACAGAGGTGCAGTGGCAGATGGATTGCTGTACTGCATTAGAGTGTGTCAGGAAGGTAATACAAAAATGACCACGCTGAGTTTCTTGAAATATACTGGTGATGGGCGGAGAATGGCATCATAAAACAAACAGTACATTGAACAAGAGCAGATCATGTACAAAAATGCTCTGAGATCCTTCAAAATACTGCAGGTACTTGTTTATTTTGTTAGTTTATGTTATAGGGACAGAACTGTTGTCCCTAACTGTAATACAGGTCGAAATTCATAATATTGTTTCATATTTGGTTCCAAATTTTTAGACACATACTTTAAAAAATGTAACTAATAATTTCAATACAGATAAACAAATCTGTTTCCATAGTTGAGTGAATCCGACACACTGCAGCTCACATTATGAGTGAAAACGTAACCCAGAGCAGCTGCTCATGTCAGTAATGGGCATCAATAACCGGCGCCAGGCCTGTGGTTTGTAATTGTGTTGAAGGGGTCAGTGTGGGGTCAACAGGGCATTCCCCTGGCCTCTCTAATGAAGGGAGCACAACTCTCCCTCACACCAAAAGCCCTGTAACAGCCATCTCCAATTCCAGGCCCCATTGCCCATGTCAATCACTCCATCATTGATAGATGGGTGGTAAAGTCTACCATTGCCAGAAGCCCATCACAATACTTACTGGGGTGTAAGTATGCATCGTGTTGTGCCTGTTGATTTTCTGCCATTTGGACACAATCTTTTTTTTTTTTTTTTTTTTTTGACAAGATAATTAACTTTATCTAAAACTTGCACACAGCAGACAGTGTAAACATCACGATAGCAACACTGTCCATCAGAGAGAATGGACTTGCTTTCTACACAAGCAACCGCATGAAGCAAAAAGGAAAGAAAAAAAGCCTGGCTTCCTATTTGTGCAAAATGACAAAGCAGCAAAATGAATTGTGGACACTGTTGAAATGTTACATGACTATATTTCTCTATAAGCTCCACACTAAGTCAAGCATGGAATCGTGATTATGATGACTCACTTTCAAGTAAAAGCGTTTTCACACATCACTCGGCACACTTGTTGGATAACTAAATATTTGGAATCTTTTGTTTAAAGTTCCACTCCGATCATTTTTTGATCTATTGTAAAAGTGTTCCCTGTGGTCTTATCATTACGGTTATGCAGTTGTTCACCAAAATTTAAAAAAAAGGTAATTTTCCAGGAAATAGTTTTTGCAGAGCTGCAGTAGTTCTGAGTAGTTGTCTCGGAGTTGTAGGCCTGTTGGCACCATTGACTGTCTATTAGAACTGGACATATCACCTCCGCCCTCACGTATCAAACAGGAAACACCCACTGATCCCAGAAAGCCAAAATCCCATAGACTTCTATTAGGAAATAAACAGCTATTACTCAGTCATTATACAGTAGTACCTCCTTGTTGGCAGGGGTTAGGGACAAGCAACTTCCGCAAATATGCGAAATACGGAGAACCCCACCCCCGCAGCCGAAGAATGTCACTTACCGATCCATACTTATCAAAATTACTTGTGATCATGCTTTCTAAACATTTATTAAAGAACATAGTAGTGTTGCTAAGACAAACAGCTTTTTTTCTTTTACAACGGTAGACTGTACCGCAGCGACAGCGTGCTTTATGATGCAAATGAGGAGATTCACTCTCTCTCTGCGCCTTAAAACCAGGAATGCATTCTCTCTCCTTCTTCAAATAATAAAG
>NC_050517.1:14123154-14123360 GCF_002922805.2 Oryzias melastigma
TTAGGGACAAGCAACTTCCGCAAATATGCGAAATACTGAGAACCCCACCCCCGCACCCGAAGAATGTCACTTACCGATCCATACTCATCAAAATTACTTGTGATCATGCTTTCTAAACATTTATTAAAAAACAGCTTTTTTTCTTTTATATCAGTAGACTGTACCACAGCGACAGCGTACTTTATGAGGCAAATGAGGAGATTCAC
>NC_050517.1:14123389-14132552 GCF_002922805.2 Oryzias melastigma
GGAGATTCACTCTCTCTCTGCGCCTTAAAACCAGGAATGCATTCTCTCTCCTTCTTCAAATAATAAAGATCTGCTCGCGATGATAATTATCCTCCGCAATTATCTTCTTCTGCATTTTTTTCAGGATTTTTTTCAGCTGCTTCTGAGTCAGCTGATGGCATTTCTCCATGCAGAGACATGGAGAGAGGAGATTAAAGAAATGCAACTACATGGGGGAACACTATTTATCAGAATAACCATTCTTATTCTGGTACCTCTTTTGAACATGATCTCACTAAACCTAATTTTTTCATGAAATATTTTCTTTATCGTAAGATATTTCAGTTATAAACTAACCAATCAGATGCCACAATAAAAGCACGTGTTGCCCGCTGGCCCCTACCTCTCCCCAGCACACATTCAATACAGCATAAAACAGCATTTTCTCGTCTACTCCAGATACACAATGATTTGAATAAAGAATTACTCAGAAACATAATTTCAAGCTCAATTTTCTTTATATAGTTTTTCCATCATGAGGAAAATAAACATGTTAAAAACACAGTTGGAGTGAGTCTTTAGAAATGTCTTTTTTAGAAGCACCCTCAGGAAATTGGTGGAGTTTTGGGTTAGTCCTGTCATGTCTTAGACCCTATTTGTCAGTGTTCTGTAGTGGTTGGATCAACCACCATCACAAGTTTGTTTTTCAACTCTTCAGTGGCAGTAGCAGCACACAAATGAAATTAAATCTGACTGGACATCCTTTCAAGACTTGGTGCACATGGGAAATGCAATTAAACAGCCTGTTTCTACTGAGACCGTTTCTGATTCCGACTGAACGATAACAAGATGCCACCAGCCAACAGAGCTGCAACGCTGAGATATTCAAAGTAATGAGTCTGTGTAATGATAAATGACTCGTAAGAGAAATAAACAAGAACGCCAAAAGAAGTTGCATTGCATCTGCAGTATGTCCGGATCCAATTTACGTTTGTTTCCAACTGAAGCATCAATAGATTAGGGTTGGAGTCTAGCTAGAATTGAATTACAACAAAACGAATGGCTGTGGTTACATGGGGAAAAAAAAAAAAAAAAAGCCGTGTCCAATCAGTGTCTCCTTTCCAAAACATCAGTCAGTTACGCTTTGTTTGAGTGGTGGGAGACTGAAAAATACTGGTGAGCAAACAATAGATGATGGCAAAGTGCAGGGAAGATGGAGAGAGTACGAGTAAATGGAACCGGGAAAGAAAGAGGATGAATGGGGGGACAGCAGCGACCGGAGAACGAGAAAGGGTGGATATGTTTGCAAACTGTTGAAGAGAAGGTGATGTGGAGAGGCGCTAAAAGAGAATTACACCGAATATTTGAAAGAAATATGACCTCCCATGTCAGCACTGTGGAAGAAAAACCTGTCGATTTTTTTTAAGGATCTCCTCACCTTTTTATCTGTACTGTAGAGGCGCGGCCCACAGAAAACCCTTTTTCTCTCCATCCTCATATCCAGCCCTCCTGTATATATTAGATGCAGTAATATACTGCCTCTGATAATGCGATTTCAGAAAGTAGATTGAATTGTTTACTGTCTTTTATAAAGATGGATTGTTCTGTCAATAATGTGTGGCTGGCCGGCATTAGCTCTCTGTGCGGCGTACGGTTTCCTGCACCCAAACAAAAACACTCTTTAATACCTCTCTGAGATTGTACGCCTGCATCTCGTTTCATTACGCATTTAACAGACTCAAACAGCGTGATTTATTTCTGCAAATAAACTTCTGCATAACATGACCGCATCATGGACAATAAACTTTAAAGTCAACCCAGACCCTGCTGTGTATGGAGAAGCGTTTCAGACGGGCTTCATCTTATTCCTTCTCCATCTACGAGGCCCTCGGTGTGTCCCACAGTAGCCATTTGCTCATCAGCCTATTACTTTCAATAGGCGCGAGAGTAATTGGCTGTTTCACACATGTAAGGGTTGAGCTGGCAGAGGGTAAAGGCCAGGCAACCAGGCTGTCGGTGTCCTGCAGCAAAGCCATCCATCAATTATTATCAGGCACCAAGAAAGCCACCGCAGCCCTGAGCCGGCACATTGTCAAATCTCATCCAGGGCTCCCCGTTTAATCCATTAACATGTGCAACTTTCAGCAAAACAGATCCACTTTATGTTTGCAGTACATCTGCTTGAGTGAGTCGACAGCATGTATACTTTTAAAGCCTCTGCATAAATCCAATGCTAGAATTTCCTCTAAAGTAAATATGTCCCATTTGTAATTTGCTAATGGAGACATCACTTTATCCCCAATTTTCCTGTAGAAGTAATCTAAATCTTAAATCTTCAAATAGTGGAAAAGAGGCTGTGCATCTGCATTACACATGTGATGCTCAAATGTGCAAAACTACACACCATGAAACACACATTAAAGGTGTAACAAAGAGAGGAATGGTGCAAAATCGGTGTATCATCTGCCATCCTAGACTGCTGCTTCGCTAAATAGAAAGCAGATGGTGATTTAAACTCTGTTGACTGTGAAACTTTGTCTTAACTTTTTTAAGATTGGATTTGTTTATCAATCCATCCATCCATGGAAGTCGGAGCCTAACCTGACCACTGTTGGGCAAAGGCAGTGTACACCCGGGATAGGCAACTCCAGGACATGAGTGTCGCATCCCTGCATGTTTTCCAACATGCCCTGCTCTAGCGTGTTCCAATTGGCTGGACACACCTTAATAAGGTCATCAGTCAACAGTAGGGCTTTGATATCTGGAAATCATACAGACACACCAGTCCTCGAGGCCTGGAGGTCAGCTGCCTGTCACGGGGAAAAGTTGGCGGTCAACTTTTTAAAATGTTACATGTAGACTAAGTTTTAGTAATGGATTAATGGATTTATAATGGATTCAAACTCTAAATGATAGGTATGTTTGAACACAATCCAGAACAGGAGGGTCCAAAGTCAGTCCTCAAGCGCCGGTTTTCCTACCAACCTGCCATTTAAGCTCTTTATTGGCCAAACACACCTGATCCAGGTAATCAGCAGCAGGTAAGGCGGGATTTCTGGAAAACCAGCAGGAGGCCGGCCCTTGAGGACTGACTTTGGACACCTTTGATCTAAAAGGATGAACTGATGTAAACAAATGTCCTGGATGAGCTCTAAAAAATGGTTTATTAGCAATTAAAAAAAAAATCACATTATATCTAAATTATAAGCAGTTCTAGAACCTAAAGAAGAAATAAAAACCTTAATTATATCATAGTTTAAACATCTGTGCCTCCAGTAATAAAACTGTGGTAAACGGTAAAATTAGTTTTGGATGCAAAATAACACCCAATATTATAACCCTCTTCTACCTTTTGACACTGGAGATTTCAGCTGATTCTGGCATCGAGAAAATCAGCTTTTCATGTCGGCTTTGCTCCAGTTTCTTCTTCTTTTCCTTTCAGCTTTTCCCTTCAGGGGTGATTGCGTTAGCACCTCACTAGGTTGAAGGGTAACCAAACAGGGAAGTTGGAGACTGACTCCACCCACAGCTGAAATTTGAAAATCCAGTCAGAGGGGTGGGGCTTGGGGGCAGGACTGTTATCATTACTGGAGCTGCAGATCATGATGTCAGACTTAAACTTAAATGGTTTGACCAATCACAAAATTCAACTATAATACCTCAATTCACCCTGTAGGGGGCAGCACACAGACTGTTTCTGACTATATTCTCAAGAATTAAACAATTGTATTGACCAACAGACAGCACTTTTAAAGCCCCATTTATAGAGATCAACAGCAAAAAGAAAGTTGATTTAGGGTTTGGTTAACCCTATTAGATACAGAAGAAGTTACAGGTCTGTAAGAGCCAGAAATCTTACTTGTTTGTAGGTGACCAAATACTTATTTTCCACCATAATTTACACATAAATTCTTTAAAAATAAGATATTATGATTTTCTGGATTTTTTTTTTCTCATTTTGTCTCTCAAAGTTGAAGTATACCTATTTAAGCGGGAAAACTTACACAATTGGTGTCTGACACGGGTGCTTTTCTCAGCTTCAGAATCCGCAAGAATTATTTAAATTGCGTAAACAGTTGAAGACTTCATAGAAAAGACTGACCACTAATTCAAAAAGTCAGCAACTAAATTTCTTCTTAAACTGAAGTATAAGAGAAAGAAACAAACTCCGGTATATGGTTTATCCCTTTATGCTCAATTATTCTATATTTGAATTCAGTCTATCTCCTCTGCAGACTTGGAATCCCTTGGATTTTTTTTCTTTGCCTGAGTAAAACTCAGGTTGACGTGTTCTGACAAAGTGCAGAAAATCCAACTTGACACCAAGTCCCAACTTTGCAAGCCGTTTGAATGATAGTTCTAGAAAATGTTAAAGAAAACACAGTAGAATAATGTATAACAGCATGCATGGAGAGGGGGTAAAACTTGAATTTGATATGAATTTCCTTATTTTAAGACTAATAAAAGGCTTTTGCTGTTCCTGACATTGTGCTGAAAAGTCAACCCTAAGAACGTAGCGACACTAGTACCGCTAAATGAATCCAACTAATTTGTTTTACCATCAGTAATTCCAAAGACAGTAAAGATTTAATTAAAAAAATAAATAAAAAGCAAGGTAAATTATACAGCAGATGGCTTCCGTAGGCCGTTCCAGTCAGGAGAGAAGATGCTTGGCAGGATTTCTGATGGTGTTAAAACACAGCCTGTTCCTGGACACCACCGAAACACCTCATCAGGACAATGAAGAAAGACGTCTCATTAACATTCGCTGTGATGTTCATTTACATTGATCACTAAAAAAAATATGCAGGCGAACCCGCTGTAGATGAAAGATTTAGACATTTTTGGCAGATAGCAGAACAATATAAAAAAGGTAACATCGTCATTAAAGGCAGTCAGTCACCCTCTTTGCTGCTGCCATCTTCCCCATCTCTCTCAGCGGTGAAGACTGCGAGTAGAGATAAAGGAGGGCAGGCTGCTGGTTGGCTGACTGGCTGGTCGGCTGGGTCCCAGCTGACAGGTTGTGATAGGCATCATCTATCACCTACAGTATGAAAAGGCCTAAGGGCTCACCGTGCCCATCACGGCAATGCCAGATGTTAGAGCTCAAGCTCTGCACACAGATGCATCCATACACATACAAAACCCATAAATCACACACAAAAGACTCAAAGAATCACACAGTGTGTGTGTTACAGTCACAAAATCTCACAAATGATCACATTCGTGCACAAGAAGTGGTGAGGTGGCCATTTGACTCATTAGGGAGTAAAAAAGTGAGAAATGGGACACAGCGTCTGACTATCTAGTTACAGACATCGTCACAGACAAAGAGGGAAGCCCCCCCACCCCACTGTGTCTGATGGACCTGTACAGACAAAGAGGAAGGCCATCTCCCCGCATGAGCAATTACAGCAACAACTTCACATGTCTCTGTATCCCGAGGGGAGAGACATTATGAGCCCACCTGTCAAGTGTCCACATGCCTCACACCATTTAAATACACACAGGAGCCTTAAGTCTCAGACAGAGAGAGAGAGAGAGAAGCTGACTTTACTACAGAGAGATGTTGAAAACAAGTTTAACTAGAATGTAACCCCCATGGCTGTCAGTGTCTTAGATTTAAGTCAGTTTAAAGCCATTACAGACCTGTGAGGAACCGGTGAAATGTCCAGACTCTGCTGTACTCTGACTCCTAACATGACGACTGAGATGAGATCCGTCCCCGTCCGGATTCTGAACAGAGTGAAGCAAGAAAACGAGTTAAACGACAAATAAATGTCTTCACTGAGCATCCATTAGTTAAAAAACACTCAGATGAAAATTGTGTTTTTGTTGTTTTTGACATGTTCCTCTGGCATTTTTTTCACGATTTTAGAAAATTAAGCTCATTATTGCATTTCTGACTATTTCTTTTTTCAAATCACTGTGAATAAAGAGCAGACAAATACAATGCAGTTTGAAAAAAGTTGTAGATGTGGCATCGATGGTACAATCGGCAGGGCACAAGCTCCCTGCTGTACTCCAGCCTGATGGATCCACTTGTAGACAAGTACATCCATGTACGTCTTTGTTTTCCACATCTGAGATGGCATCTTGCTCAAAACTGTACGCCTGAATAGCCCCAATAATGCTCTCCATCTTTATTGCACCGATAATGGTGGGTTGGGGGTCTGAGGGGCTGTAAGCTACCAAGAGAGAACATAAACTCATGCATGGGGGGACATCTTCACTCCCAACTTGTCATACATGGACGTATGGTTAGGGCCCCTCCGTGTCACTTTTTGATGTTTTGGGTGTTTCCAACTTGTTGTTTTTTGACATTCTGGCTGTTCCCAATAAATCAGGGGTCTCCAACCTCTGGGCCACGAACCAGTCCAAGTCCAAGGGTCGCTTGGTACCGGGCAACAGACCCTAATCAGTGTCCCCAACCTCTGGGCCACGAACCAGCACTGGTCCAATCCTAAACCCGTACCAGTTCTGCGTCCGGTACCACATCCAGTATATGACAAGTTGGTAGTGAGAATGTGTACTATATATGGATGCATGGATCAGGCCTTCTCTGGATCACTTTTTTATGTTTGGGTGTCTCCAACTTGTTGCTATTTGACATGTGTAACAGGTTTGCAATATATAGTAAAATTATATGAATTTTTTTTTATTTTTATTTTACACCTGGCAATTGGGTCACATGCTTATAAAGTGCTTCCGATCCCGAGTATAAGTTGACACCTCGCCCTCCCTCTTCCCTTTTCCCGTTTTCTTAATCTGGAAGAGTTTTGGGCAGTTTCTGAGCATGACACAAACTGATGCCATATTTTGTTGTAACCGGAATAAATGGAAACTGTTACAAGAAAATTCTTCCGGCTTCACATGGCTTCCTGATGCAGCGCACAGCAAAACTCACTACACAACACAAAGCAGAGGCGAAAATGGTTATACGTGCTGGCTGTTCGCATTACATCATGGGTCCCCAACTATAGGGAAGTGGTACCGGACACGGAACTGTTACCAAGTTAGAGTGATACTGGGGTATGGTACTGATCCGTGTCCCGAGGGTTGGGAAGCCCTACTTTCCCCGTCTGTGACCAAGCGGCCCTCAGACCGGTGCCAGTTTGCGGTCTGGAGGTTGGAGAGCCTTTATTTAATGGAAAAAAGCACCACGTCAAAAAATGACACAGTTGGAGAAACCCAAAACGTCAAAAAGTGGAGCAGAGGGGGCCCAAACCATACGCCCATGTATGACAAGTTGGGAGTTATAAGTGAGAATGCATTGGACGGGAAGTGGGGGTGGGATTGCTTTGTGCTAAGGTTTCCTGCCCACAACTCAAAGGCAAATTTCTAACAAAGTCCTGCCACTCTGCAGGCACACGTTCATTGATAGTGGGTAAAAATTGCATAATCCTAATTAAAAGACCACTGGGAACAGTTTAAAATACATGAATAGATGATCAGAGTGGCTCTTTTTTGAAAACGAAACCCAGTGATGGGCTTAAAGAACACTTCACAATATATACTGTTCATCTTTAGGTGAATTGAATACAGTTGGGTCACTTTCATAACACAAAAGTAAGTGTGAAATGCTAGAAGGTATATGTCTTTGAGAAAAGTGTCAGCACAGCAGAATCAGCATTTTCATGTTATTTTAGATGCATTCGTGCTTGTGTGGTGGTGGTGGTGGTGGGGTGCACAGAGGTAATGAACCTTTCCTTGCAGAGCTGAGTAATGAGTGCTAACAGTGTGCATGACCCCACATCATGTACACCATAGAAATTAAACTTCTGCAGCTTTAAAAATGTTGATTTAATCAAAAAGACTTAAAGTTATTTGATTGTTTCAGCTTTTTTTTTCATATTTCTAGATATCCTTCTTCTAAGGACAGCCCACGAAAAGCATATATTATAACCAACCTAAATAACGTATTCTGACTTTAATTGAACAAACAAAATTCCACTTTTTCTGTTTAAAATACAATTCTATGGAAATGAAAGGGAGGCTATATCAATGAAAGGGTACACGTCTCCTCCCAGGTCACTTTCACCGCCACCTTAACACACTCTCAAGGTCTGCTGTGTGTTGATGTGGAGTCACAACGGCTATACCTGCTGTGTTATTAAATCAATAAGTCAATTTGGACACATCCTTTCAGTGGTAACAGCTCACACAGCATTAACAGGGATAATTATGGGCGCCGGCCACTCCGGGTCATTCCCCTCCGCCTGCTGGCCTTCACCTGTGAGTGGATTCTGGTAAAAGCCGTGTGCAATTTCATTTATTTCTACTTTATTTATTGCATGACCGATGACAAGGCTACCAACGAGAGAACACTCAGAGCTTGAGATGCTTTTTTTTTTTTTTTTTGTCTGACTTGTCAAGATTTTACAGTTTCCTTTGAACCTCAAGTCTGAATTTTAAAGTAATCTTGCAGGCGCTTACTTTCTTTACCAAAAATATCTGGTTACCGTGCAGAGGGAGGCTGATTCTCCTCTGACACGAAATAAAATTCAATGTTTTCGCCTTGTCGTTTTTCTGAATCTTCTTTCTGACCCAAACGGTGACATCTTCTACAGGGTGCTTGGTTCAGAAATTTGATTAGTTCCGTCCACAAATATGCGCTGAATTTTTATTTATCAAATTACCCCATTTCTGAATCAGAACCCCTCTCTCTGAGTATTTTAGAGTTTCATCTCAGATCTTCAACCCAAATTGGGATTATGAATCCTTACATCTCCCACATAGTTTTTTTTCCCTTCTACAACATTAATTAAGGAGAAAGGAAACTGGTCTGAACACACAAGAATGTATGTACGAACAGTACATGAGGTATTTGGTGTCCAGCTGTATTTGGCACTGCTGCCTCACATAGAAAAGGTTCAATTCCCAGATGGGCTTCCTCCATGTGGAGTTTGCATGTTCCCCGCGTGCACTCTGGCTTCCTTCCGCAGTCCAAAAACATGCGTCATAGGTTAACTTGTGAACCTAAATGATCCCTTAAGTGGGAATGTGTGTAGTTGTTACTTTTTATGTGACCTTGCAATGACAGATGCTAGTGACCCGGATCTACCCCACCTTTACCTGACAGTATCTGGATAGGCTCCAGCAGCCCAGTGAGTACAGAAAATAGATGAATAGCACAGATTTTCATATGTAATGTTGAGATATTATATTTATAAGATACTTTTGG
>NC_050517.1:14132655-14134709 GCF_002922805.2 Oryzias melastigma
CTATCAAGGGGTTTATTATTTGGTGCTGACAGTCTGCTAAAATGTCTGTTAAGTCACTGCTGTTGCTAAAATCTGGTCACAATACTTTTGTTTTGTTCAAACAATGTTGTTTTATTTCAGATGAAGACATCAAATACCTTCAGAGAATGTGTTATAATTGAGCTTTTTTGATTGAACTTGCAGTTCATCGGTAATAAAGGACTCAAGATTAACCTCTGTGTGTTAAAAATTAGTTTTGTTGATTTAATCATTTCTAAAGACAAACTGAAAGACTCCTGTTCATCTAGAGTCTGGGTCTTTTGGCCAAAAAAAAAAGAAAAAAAACTTGCATTGATAACAATTAAATGGATCAATAGTGTTCTTGTTTTTATTTAATTTAGCATTTCTAATTTCCTCAGGTTCAATTAGGGTTCAAACAACTCTGATGTAAAATTGATTTTTTTTTGTTTTGTTTCAGTTGCAAAAAGTCTGTCAAGCCCAGTCGTTTTATGAAAATAAACTTCAGAAAGTAGCTAAAGCTTAATTTTACTATCAATTTTATTTTAATGATTCAAATATTTAACAGTTATGCACAAATGTGAATTAATTATTTTCTAAGAGACTAATTCTTTCCCTGTGCAGCCCAGCTGCTGACTCGCTAAGACAAAACCTTAATTGAGTTGGTTAAAATCTGAAATCAATCAGTGAAGGCAGAAACACTATTAAACCTGCATCAACCTTTGTCTTAAGGGTGCTCAGTGGAGTGTTAATAGCCGATAATTGATACACTAAAGGCCAGAGGAACTTCTGGACAGTCCATCTGGACCGAGTCACCTCAGGGTCAACCTCAACTACACATGACCCTCCTATCTGGCCATGCATGCACTTGACTAGGTCCATGGAGCAGGGATGGGGGCACACACTATCAGAATGAACTTTTTTATACTTAACCCTTCTCTTGTAGTTGTTTATTGCACTGGATTGTGTGAAGATCCAATTTCAAGAAGAATTTGTTGCTGAAGCACTCTGTTAAAATCACTTTAGCGGCAAAAAATGGACTGTGTGCTTTGGTAAAATATCTCTATAATTGCTGATTTTTATTTGAAAAAAAATCAGAATTTTATCTATTAAAATGTGGCGTTGCACAATAATAACTCTATATGTATTTTTCACAAATCTCCCAGATTCTTGATTCTGACTTACCTGCCATCAACTACAGCGACCTTCTCCTTAAGTTCTTACAATAAATCATAACAATAACTTCCCATCCGAGTATTGTCCATCTGAAAAATCCTTATATAGTTTTCTAGATGAGCTAAAACACTAAAGGTAACCATGTAAATACCAGTGTTTGATATCAGGGTGAATGAAACCCTAACCCTGTTAGACTTAATTAGTGTAGTTTAGGTCACGTGTGTGCAGCCATACTTTCCTCCTAAGTATGTTCTCCATATGAACTAATGAGCTACACAGTCTAAAGAAGGACAGATTCAGTGAAGTGGACAATAAAGAATCAAATCGTTCTCTGAAGCATTCATACTGCCGTACAGTTCATATTATTCTGTCCGGTGCGTAAACGTTCTGGAACATCGTAGCTCTACCCTTCAGAAGATGTTTTTTAGAACAATCACTGCAAAGGCCTTGTAGTAACACCTCTTTCTTTACATTCTGAATAAAAAGAAAAGAAGGTTGTATATGCCAGTTTTAAGTTTGGATGTCAAGTGTGAATTGTTTCTTTTTTATGTTAATGCAACAAAAAATAAAATATGCTTTAGAAAATTGTTCTGAATTTTTGATCAAAATAGGTTGGTAATCAATTTGATTTGATTTATGGGTTTATTTCAAGAATTAATTTCAGATCATAATGCCAAAAAAAAACAAAAAACACACAAATTATTAGAAAATCACACAGATAAGTGATTTTTAAAATAAAGAAATGCACTGATTTTAAAAAGAAAAAAAAATGACTGAAAGGGAAAGAAGTAAATAACTGCAACCGTCAAGCAACAGAATAGAAAGCTGCCGTTTGCTAGTGTTAGTGTTTAGTTGACCAGAAAAGAACAAAATCTCTTTGG
>NC_050517.1:14134805-14166001 GCF_002922805.2 Oryzias melastigma
GGACATATTTCTGAGATCACAGTTTCTTTTTCTCTACCTTGCTGGCACAACTCTCTTTTTTTAAATTCAGTGAAAAAAAGTAATAATAGGAGCCAATACATTTTCTTTTGTGACTGTTTGCCAGAAAATCTCTAAGTTTATTTAGACTGGACACATTTGGTTGACTTAAATTCAATCAGAGTTAGTTTCTGATAATTCTGAGCCAATCTTCAGTCTGAATGCACCCAAACAGACCCTGGTCTGGGACCAGGAACCGCTCCCTGACCCATCTTTCGAGGTGGTCTTGGTTCGTTTAAAGTTCTTCAGTCTGACCCTGTACTCAGAGTGGAACAAGTGGACCAAAACAGCCACCATAGCTGGTCATAATGGGATATAAACAGACGAGTGTAGTGACAATGAGACACAGCAGCTCATTGAATTTTGCTTAGATGAATGCAGGCTCATTAAAAAAACTTTGAATACAATGTTCTTTGCCCCTCACACTGATTTTCAGACAATCTATACGTCAAGCGCATTACTCTTCTTGTTGCTTTGTCCCACCCTTATAATTCCAGGCCAATGACTGAAGAGATCCTTAGTCATATGTTTTTTTCTGTTTTTTTCTACAAGCTTTGTTTCAAAACAGAAAAGTCCAGTTGGCAGGAGTCTGAACACAAACAAAATGCAAGGTTCAAGACTCGACCCAGATCTGTTTAAGTAAACTCCATCCAGACCAAAAAACGTTTCCAGTCTGAATACACCCTATGAGAGTCCTTGTATTTTAATTACATGCATTTCAGTTCTGCTTCACTGAAACTGATGTACTTGTGGATAAACCTTACCAAAACATTTAATAAATGCAGAGATAAAATCTCTGCAATTTATGTTTTGTTTTCACTATTTATGTTCAGTAGTTACCCAGTATTATTAAAAACTGGTATTGTTTTTAACTATAGTTTTTAATAAACTTAAAAAAGTTTTCAAGAATGGGATGTGGTGGTTTGAATCATGTGTGTGTTTTTTTTTCCATGAACTCCGGCTTTCTCAGCCGGTCTCAAACATGCTTACAGGGTTGATTAATGACTAATTGCCTCTAGGTGTGAATTTGAGTGTGTGAGAGTGATTGTGTGGCCCTGCAATAGACTGGTGACCTGTCCAGGGTGTAAACTTCTTTTGCCCAAATGTAGTTTGGATAGGCTCCAGCAACCCCATGAGCACAGAAGGGATTTGGCTGGTTTGGAATTTGGATGGATGGATGGATGAAAGTTTTCACCCATCCATCCATTTTCTTGACCGCTTTGTCCCTTTCGGGGTCGCGGGGTGCCGGAGCCTAACCCGGCTGCTGATGGGCGAAGGCGGGGTACACCCTGGACAGGTCGCCAGTCTGTCACAGGGCCACAATCACACACACATTCACTCTCACATTCACACCTATAGGGGCAATTTAGAGTCACCAATTAACCTATGAAGCATGTTTTTGGACGGTGGGAGGAAGCCGGAGTCCCCGGTGAAAACCCACGCATGCACGGGGAGAACATGCAAACTCCACACAGAAAGGTCCCAGCCGGGATTCGAACCGGGGCCTTCTCGCTGTGAGACAAGAGTGCTAACCACTGCTCCACCGTGCAGCCCTGAAAGTTTTCAAGAAAACTTAAAATTCATTTTTCTTTTTTTAAAGCAGCCTAAAGTCAATCGTTTTTTTTTCTTTCTTTTTTAAACAGCATCCATGAACATTTTGCAACCAAGAGTCCAAAACATACAAAAAGAATAAGATTTACTGTAGCTCCAGCCATGTTCCTTTACTTTATGAAGAACAATAGGAAGGACAGAGGAGGAACTTTTCCACTCAATTAGTTATTTAGATTTTTATAACAAAATCAAAGTAATAAGAAAAGCTTTTTTTTATTTAATTCATCTCAGGTGCATGCTTGACCTAAAATTTTACTGTTATTAACCACAGCCCCAGTGTGGAAGAACACTAAACTTTAATGACATTACAAATAACACTGTACACCATAAAAACTAATAAAAAGGAAAAAAAAACTGACATTCAACATGAGTTTCATCAAATTGACAAACAGCTGCTATTGGACGCATGTTTTTCTGGGGTTTTCTGCTACTTTAGTGTGGAAAAAAAAAGATAAAAATGTTGTCTGTTTGAGTCAACAACGTGGAGAGGAAATAATAAATTACTGCAAGAAAAAAAAGCCTCATTGTGACAGAAACAGAGAAACGGTTTCTGAATGTTTAAATTTGAATATGGATTTGTTGAAGGAATGAAATCCTTGTTGTTAAGTACACATCCTAAGTATGGTTACACACTAATGGCTATGGATTCCTGTCATTTAGTGGACCTCATTTCCATGTGGAGCAGAGACAGCTTTGATTTGAATATCACTCATCCCAGTTCAGCACTCTAGTCTTTAGAAACAGGATTGGTGATTGAGAGCTCTCGGTGGAGGTGTGTTGGGGGGAATAACTCTAAATATTAAGATGGTAAAATAGTGTGTAGCTATTTTTTGCACAACAAACATTGTGACATTTCTCCTGATAATTGGAAGGCTCTCCACAACAGCCCTCTGCATTAATTAACGTTGCTTTTTAAATGCTATCCTCATTATTGCCAAAGTGGGGCATTAACTTATCAGCGTTTGCTTGTGTGTGCCGGTGATTTATATTTGGACATCCATGAATATTTAAGAGAAACCTGTGCTATAGTCACATGCAGATAAGGTGGAATGGGAGGCTCATTAAAGCCAGTGTTCTAGAGTCTGTCAAACTTTATCAGGAAAAACCTGTTAGTGGCAGAAACCACTAAGTAAACACATACATGCTGCAATCTTTCAGAGAATACCTAATAAAAATGACAGTAAACAATAAATGAAATGATTTAATATAAGTTATGACATCATCACTCCAAAAAATAAGGATTGCAAGTAATCTTTGTTTGTATATTTAATGTTTTCCATCTTGTTTAAGATTCCTAAATTAACTTACAAACAAATTCTTGTAACTGAACTGATAATATCTTGTTTTGATTTATGATGCATAAAGTCACTAACCATTAGAGTTTAATTTAAATGTTATTGAACAAGCTCCTAAAGATAACAGTATTCTTATCAAAAATTAAAACATTCAAATGCACTAGTCCACAACATTATTCACAACAGAATTCTAAAATGTTACCTAGATTCTAAAAAACTGAAAATGTTCATTTGTTGAATTTGCTGTCATATTTACTGAAGTCCAAAGCTATTTTAATCAAAAACAAATGAATATGTCAAGTTACATTTGAACATAGGACCTTTATTTTGTAGCAGCTTCACATTTATCTTCTTGATTTTTTTCTGCAGGATGTCAGAATCGCCTCTCAGAGCTGCTGTTTGGATGTGAACTGCCTCCACACTCTGAGATATTTTGCTTGAGGAGGCTCCAAAGGTTATCAATAGGGTTGAGGTCACGGGAGGATGGGGGCTCTCATGACTCCACGCTCTCCTTGTTGATGTCGCAGCCTTGTTGGGACATGGTGGCCATCCACCAACCACACACTACTTCATCTGGACCATCTAGGGTTGTACAGCACTCAGTGAACAAGACTGAAAATCTTTATGTATGTCTGGATCCACTGCAGCCGTTTCTGCTTGTGAGTCTTGTTCAGGGGGGCTGATGGAAGGTTTACATTGAACTGCAAGCCTTTGGAGGATCATACATCTTGGTTTTTGTGGGACTCCAGTAACACCTGTATCTCTATATATCTGCTTGCTACTTTGTAATGGTATTTTTAGCTGCTGCTCTCTTGATTTCAATATATTTGTCTGGCAGAAACCTTCCTCCTTCTGCTTTTATCTGTACAAACTCGTGTGTGCTCTGATCTTTAAATAGTACGGTGATCATGTTTAAGTTTTTGTGAAATATCAAAGGTTTTTATACCTTGTCCAAGGTATTTAACTGAGAAGTGGGTGTGGCCTCCACGTGCCCTTATGACTTCCCTGCAACGCCTGAGTATGCCTCTGATGAGGTGGTGGATGGTCTCCTGGGGCATCTCCTCCCACACTAGGACAGTCTGTGGCGCAGCCTGGCGTTTGGTGGATGGGCATGATGCCCAGATGTACTCAGTTGGATTCAGGTCTGAGGATTGGGCAGGTCAGTCCATTACATCGATATCTCCTGACACACTGCAGCCACATGATGTCTAGCATTGTCTTGCATTAGGAGGAACCCGGAGCCAATCACACCCGCACATTGTCTCAAAAAGAGTCAGAGAGTCTCATCTTGGTACCTAATGGCAGTCAGAATACCTCTGATGGGCAAATGGAGAGCTGCTCGGCACTCCAAAGAAAGGCCACCCCAAACCATTGTTGACCCACTGCCAAACCAGTCATGTTGGACTATGTTGTAGGCAGACGAACGTTCTCCACAGTGATTCTAGACTCCTAAATGCGCTGTGTGAAACAGCTTTCATCTGTGCAGCAGCTTTGGCAAATTTGCCAATCCTGGTGTTCTCTAGCAAATGCCAAACGTCTTGAACAATCTTAGGCTGTAAACACAACTCCCACCTGTGGAGGTCGGGCCCTCATACCACCCTCATGGAGTCTGCTTCTAACAGTTTGAGCAGACATGTTCACATTTGTGGTCATTTTGCCGGGCTCTGGTAGTACTCCTCTTGTTTCTCCTTGGAGAAGGGAGGAGGTAGTGGTCCTGATGAAGGGCTGTTGACCTCTTCCAGCCTCCTCCACATCTCCTGATTAACTCCTGATTAACTGACCAGTCTTCTGGTAGCGCCTCTGTGCTCTGGACACTACGCTGACAGACACAGAAAAATGTTAGACCAAAGCTCCCATTGATGAGTCCTGGATGAGTTGCACTACCTGGGCCACTTGTCTGGGTTGTAGACACCATCTCATAGCACTGCTGTAGTGACAATACTGTCAGCTTTCAAAAGTCACCTAAATTTAGCTAGAAAACATAAAGACAGAGAACTAGTCTATGGTCACCAATTGCAGAACCACTCCTTTATTGGAGATTGCCTGTTACTTTCACTTGTTGGCTATTCCAGTTGTACAAAAACATGTGAAATTGATTGCCAGTCAGTGTTGCTTCCTATTAGGACAGTTTGATTACACAGAAGTGTGATTGACTTGGAGTAACATTAAGTTGTTCAGGTGTTCCCTTTTTTGAGCAGTGCAGTTCAATAGTTCAGTCTTTGAAAACTTGTAGCTTTTTTTAAAAAACATTTTTTTAAATAGTATTTGGTGGTATTTTTCTAGATGAACACCAACCTAACATTCTCTCAAGTGTTGTGTGTGTGCTTTATTAGTGTGTGAGTTAGCTGGAAGGATCAAAGCTGAGATTTTGGTGTTAGCTCCCCATGTGTGTGCCACAGGTTTCTGTTCCTCTGTCTTCACAGTGTCGGGGGGAGTGCCCATGTTTTATGCATATCTTCACCCCTCACAGCTGGCTCTGATAACACCCTCCGATGGCTCTTAATATCAAAGGTTGGGTGATACCAGTGCGAGCCTGCAATGATCATCAGTCTCTATTATCATTCACGCGTTCTCCCCCCATGGAGAAGAGGTGAAGAGGGCTTTAAACAGATGGGGCAGAGGAAACGAAATGATTGGTTTGTCCGACATAAATCCCACTCGACCTTTAATGTCTGTGTTGAAAGTCATGTTGAGATTTTAACATCTAACTCAAACTTTTGTAGAAAGGGATACCTGTTACTTTTTTTGTAACAACTATAACAAGATAGTGCACATTTCAATGCTCACGTCAAATATTTTGAGTAAAACTTTTAAAATAAGACCCTTTCAAAATAAAATTGAAAGATTAAGGAGTACATTGATCCAATAATTTTAAGAAATCGTAATTAAATTAGGTGAGTCACCTCTGTCCAAACAATATCCAAAACTTTGACACCATGCCTTCTCCTTCCTCACTGAGTCCTTTCAAAATAAATGTTTTGTGTCATAAATGGTGTTATGTTTTTGTACTTTTTAAAATGAAACTTTTGTCATCTATGACAAAAATGGACGACAATGTTATTCCTGGTGTTAACGTATGTTATCGTGTGGGCACATCACCCTCAATGTAAAATAACATTTCATACAGTTTTATTTTGAAGGTCCAATTACGTTTTTACTTAAAGGGGCCATACCATGATTTTCTTGGGTTGGGGGTTGGTGGTGGTGGTGAGGGGGGTGTCTTAAAGGAGTCTAAAGTAACAAACACCTTTTTGAGCTGCAATTTATTGAAGACAGGACACACTTAGAAGATATACGGTATTCTGCATCTAAAATTAAAGGTTTTTTTGCTGATCACCGTCAGCTCAGTGGAGAAATTGAGTGTTGTGTTAGTTAGAAGGGCGGAGCTGTCAGAGCAAACTCCTTCTGGAAGGAGAGGTTGGCATTGTACTTACATCAGCACGTTGCCACCCGCTCGTTTTCGTGGGTATGGGAGGGGCTCCTGCAGACAGTGCAGGTTTTTAAAGGATTACTCTTAATGCATGAACGGATCAAAATGCTGCTTTCAGGTTCTTTATAGTGAGGAATGAACACCAAAATGCACTTAAAACTTCAAAATGTAGAATTTTCCTGGTAGGGCCCCTTTAAAACCCAGAGCCGTTTCTCCAGCTTTTTGATATTAAATCTACATGTCAAACAACTTGAAAATGAACTCCTGGGTAAAGGTTGTGCTACAGTGCAGAGGAAAAATGTCAGATAGAGAGTAGAAGCTGGATTGGCTTCAACAACCTTGTGACCCCAAAAAGCATTTATGGGTTCTAGGTGTTCCAAAGTATCTTCAAATTACCATTTTGCTATTACAACCTTTTGTCTGTCAACATTAGACCTAAAAAACTAGTCATTTTTGTAAGTAAAACTTTATAGGAAGGCTAAAAAACATTTAAATTTTATGAAAACTGATTGTCTAACTTTAAGTGTTAAGGGATGTTGCAGATCAACTAAAAGGTGACCTTCTCCATGCAGAATGCCTGCTAAATTATTCAGATTTGTTCATTGTTTTAAACTTTCTGCACTCACCATGGGAATACAGGCAAAATGTCTGTTCAAGCAGTATTTGAGGGAAATGCAAGACTTTGAATGTCCCACCGGAGTTTGTGCAGGAATGTTAACAATGCAATAAGCCATCACCAGGTGTTTGTTTTCTTTTTGTTTCTACCTTAAATTCTTCCACACCAGCACTTTCGCTGAATAACAATGAGATTTAGACGCCCCTAAGAAACAAATCCAAGCAAACTCATCCATAAAGATAACTCCTTGTCATCAATTTATAAGATTAGGTTTTTTCTTTCTAGTTAACATTTAAAGGAAAACAACAGAAGATAAAAAATATATTAAAAACAAAAACAAATTTAATGCATTAACATTTTAAGAAAAAAAACTACTACTGTAACTAATAAACATTTTTTACATTTATTCATATACAGTTTGTGAAATTTGGGATAAATCTGTACAGAAATATACAAGAAATATATCAAAGTTACTGAAAACTTTAAGGGCAGAATGAGTTCCTAAGATTAGTCTTTTCTTTTCTTTTCTTGTTCTGAGGAAAAGGTGCCATAAAAATATATATCTTTGCACGACAACATAATTAAATGAACAACAGCTCCAAACTGCTTCTTTACTTTCTTTTCCTGTTATCTTCCTCTGTGAGGGTAATAATCATCTTCCATTCCCAATTAAGCACACAAACTTCCTAAAACAATATCTGCATTTTTTGCCAAAGGCTCACTTCGAATTTTAAGAGCATGCAGGACACTTTGTATTGAAAACACAAAGTCTTATGTCATGCAAAATCAACTTTTTTAAACTAGTAAGTGTATTTTAAAGGTAATTCCCTAAATATAAAAACACCCCCAAAGCGGTATTTTGCTCCATTCCTCACCATTGACTCGATAAGTACAAACTGGACATAGCAAGCGTTAAGGTCCCCCCATGGGAAAAGCATTACCTTCGGCCCTCCTGAAATCAGGCCAGAGCCTTCACCGTCACTTCCTGATACGTCTATCACCATATTGCAGCTGATAGCTGGCCCTCGACAGCTATTAGTCCAAGTCGCGCTGAGTCACGTTTATAAAGGAACTACTGTCACCAATCACGAGTGAGCTTCTTCCGGTTTGTTCGAAGGCCACACCCCTCCCACTAATAACAGCGTGGAGGAATCTGTCAATCAAACATTTGAGGTGGGACCAGTGGGCGCCACATGCTTTTACTGAGGCATCTGATTGGTCAGTTTAGAACTTAAATAAATGGCGATAAGGAAAAAATATTAAAAAAAAAAATTAAGGATTAAAAAGAACATGCTAAGAAGGAAGCTCATTACAGGAACAGTCTGCGCTGCCAGAACCACTCCCCTAGGTTAAGACAAACACCCAATGTCTCTCTAAAGGAAAAGGAGGTAACAAAATAACTCATCATAAAAACTTAATTCTTTAGTGTGCCAAAGGTGATACATTATCATATATATGGATAAAGTTTACTTTTAAGAAAAGCATGATATTGCCCTTTTAAACATGTACTGAAAAAAATAATCTGACCATTATTATCTGACCATATTCCCTAAATTACCTCTAAAGAATGATAAAAGTAAAAAGAAAAAACAAGATAAAAACAATGCAATCAAAACAGACACATTTTTGTATATCATAAAGCACACAAGTATCGATGAATATTTCACTATATGACACTTTCATTTTACCTATGATGTCTTGCATGAGAAGATAAATAAGAAAATGTGACAAAACCTGTATAGTTTAATCATTTTGATTAGATATGCTTCAGCAGTCTGGATGTTCAAATATAGTTTGACAATTGATAAAAGAATTTAGTGAAAAGACAATAAAATTAACAGTTTTGTACACAGTTTTCAAAAATGTGACATAGTGTGTTTCAAAGAAAAAATGTGATAACAAAGCATATAACTGGGGCACACAACAACAACTATCCAAAGTGCCTCTACATGGAAATATTACAACTTTACTGTGTAATCTGATTATTTTGACCACAGTGACTCCTCCCATGCTGACAATTCCCTTATGTTGGTATTGTAAAGCATCCAATAAACACCTGTGCAGTGCAGTAGACCATGACATGCTCAAACTTCCCTGTCTGATGTCCAGTGTTTATAACACAGAGTGCACTCTAGTGTGTAGTGTGTGTGATAGTTCCTGTATGGTAGAACTGCTGTTTACTTTGCATCATTTTCTCCTGTTTTTGTTGGAAGTGGTGCTTCTTTTCTCTGATTTTTGTTTACTTTTTCCATTTATTTCTGTAAATGTACATTTTTTATCCCCTTTTGATTCATTATTTTTTAGCTGCTCTGCATTATTGACCCAAGTGTGACAATTATAGATAAGTGAGTAATCAGTGTTTTCATTTATGACACAAGTTTTTGTGTCAAAAAATGCACACATATTAAGATGTATAGTTCATTTAAAACAAACATTAAGGCTTAATTCCATTTTGCCCGAGCTGAAGGACAAAGCCAGTTTGTTTGGCTGCTGCCTGAGCCCATACTGGGATGTTATCTAACACAAACACATGAACACTATCTACATTACCTGGGCTCTGTTTAAGCTCCCAGCACCTTAACATGTCATGTCTATTTGAGTAAAAGCCATAACACAAATCAAAGCCAGTCCGCTGAGCGATGCCCTCTGCTTCCCCGTCTTCCTCCCACCACCGAATGCACTGATAAAGGGCACAGGCGGCATATATTTGGTGCTAAATAGGCAGCTGTCATGTAGAAGGTGAAGGATCATGTCATGTTGCAGGAGGGAGCAGATGCCTCTGAAGGTCTAATGACGGTGACTGTGCCTCCGCCCTGAGATCTCGTATGTATGCTCATGCGTGCTGCATAATTTCCTCAAACGGAAACACTTTTAGTCATATATTTAGGGAGTCACACACTTTAAAAACTAGCAGAGACAGCAGGGCTGGAGATGTGGTCGCACGACTCAACTCTGTGGATTTTTATCAAAGACAGGTGAAGTGGCACCCACACGTGCACACTTCCAGGCTTAATACAGGCAACATTGTGCAGAGTACGTGCCTGGAAATCTGCTCTTTGCTGGGAGTAGATTGACGGGGTGTGCATTTGTTTTTTTCTAATTTGTGTAATGTGTAGTGACAAAAGAAAGGGCCTAATGACATTAATACAAAGTCCGTCATTACACTAACTGTTGATTGGTTCAGACCTCGGATAGATAAGACCTGCTCCTTAATGGGAAACAGATCTGCTCCATCAAAGCAGCCTGTGCATCAGCGACCAATTACCTAAAGAAAAAGGAAAACACAAAGCAGTTATTTTTAGACTTTACATACGAGTGTGGGTGTTTCAAGGAATAAAAAAGTATGTTTTTTGTCTGAAAATATCTTTATAAAAGAGTTTATTTTGCAATGCAGGGCAGAAATCAATATTGCTATCAGTTTAAATTGCATAGATGTATTAAAGACCCCTCCTGAGAACCAACTTATAACATAGATGCATTATTCTACGGGGAAAAAAGACAAATTTATACATCACTTTAGCAAAAAAATATAGTTTTCCAGCATTTTAATCAATGACTTGGGTGGAAGTTAAAAAATGGATCTGCCTTTATTTTTTGTGCAGCATAGCAAAACATGCCAGACAATCTATTTTAGAGATTTAAAGTGATTGTGGTGCTCAAAATAATACAAAAAAAAAAAAACATTTTTTTTTCATGTTTAGCACATAGAAGTTATTTTTAAGCCTTAGTATCGCTTTTCCTGTGACTTTTCTCATCACACAACGAAACAAAAGCTTAAAATTTGAATATAAATTAAAAAAAAAGAAGGTTGTTTTGGGGCATAACAGGTGAAACAAAACTCTTTAAAGTCCCTCTGTGATGAAAATCCTGTTTTTAACATGCCTGTGTGGAATTTTTCTTACGACAGACAACAAATGTAATAAGAAATCCTTTCATTTTTGCATTTTTGAGTATTTCTTCTTTTAAATCGTTATCCATCAAACTGTCGCAGAAATGCTCTGTTTGAATTAATGAACTGTTAATACGTCACGAGAGCTCTGCTGCACATATGTAAAACCCCTCATCTGTTCCGATTAGCGTGTCTAGATAAGGTGTCGGAGAAACGAAAGATTGCATCTTCCCATTGACCGCATCAAATGAGCCGCCGTTCACATTTCCGCGGTCAAATCAACTGTCACTGGATTTTTTGTTTGAGTTTTATACAATTCTTACACTAGCAGGGCTCCAAACGCTGGAAAATCTCTGCAAGACTGGGAAGCTCCAAAAGCCACGCCCCCTCAGAGGACATTTTGAAGACGAAGGCTTCAGATTGAAATGAAAAATGGCTTTTTAAGACATGTTGGTTGATGGATTTTGGTTAAAAACTTCATAATCATACTTAAAACACTACTGAGAAAATTTTTTTGAAATTAAAAAATTGTCATAGGGTGACTTTAAATAACAAAAAGTAGCCATGAGTATTTCAAGTGGCATTCATCCCTGTTCAAGAAACTAATTAGGATTAAGCTTTTACATGAATTGCAAATATAGATAAAGAAAATACATCAAAGTCCGTAAATAAAAATGTCACCGCTGTAGAGCTTTGTGTTCCAATCAGGGGAAAATGTATTGCTGAATGAGAAAATGTTTTCAATCACATAAGTCCCACAAAGCTGGGCAGAGGAGGATGCAACATTGTGCAAATCATGGCTTGGAGCTTTAGCATAAAATGAGATCATGCGATATGACTGTACACAAACAGAGCGCCGGCTCCGGCAAAACAAGCTGTTTAACCTTGCTTTGAATAGATTTGCATCCATTACGTCAGGCGGAGGAGGAAGAGGAGGACAAAGAAAAAATAGGACTTTCTAGGATTCTCCCAAGTGGAGGAAAGTCACATCGGTATCTGAGGATAAGCAAATTCATTAGGAGTTTCTGGCAGCGAGGGAGACGGAATTAACAATCCCTTTATGCCAAAATGTAATTGAAAATATGGCCAGTCTGATTTTGTTTTAGACAAATGTGATTGGATATCCTTTCACGGTGTTGAGGTAAGCAGAAGTTAAGCCATGATTCGATTTAGAAAGTCAATCAGCTCACATGATGTCAAGCAGAAGCATGAGGGAAAAAAGGTGAATTATTACCCTAAAGGGTAAATTATTCACTTAATATTTCTTATCAAATAATTTGTGGTCTCAAAAAAGATGAGAGAGTCAATCATAAATAATAATTATGACCCCATGCTATAATTTAACAGCATATCTCTATTAGCATATCCATCAGTGCCAAAAAAATTGAGAAGAAATGGCCTGCTCGTCAAATGTAACCAGATCAGTGCTGAAGGAAACGACGCCAGGAAAATTCCTCTGACTGCCAGTTATAAATGAGCTTAGGTTAACATGCTTCCATGCTTTTACTCTGAAAGGCTAGGAGTTCTAATCAAGATGAACGGCTGTCAGTGACAGCATCTCAATCCAGCACTTAGTTCATGTCTCAGTGACAACAAGTTCTTATCATGGTGGGTCTAAATACAGCCAGATCCATGTACAGCCACAGGTCACTGTAAGGACATTCAAAATGAAATGTTTGACATGCAGGCATTATATAATTTGATGAGAAATGCCCCACAAAATCAATATTGTTCCTGGGACATAGATGACATTACGGCACACAAAAACCCTTACCTGACACTGACTGCATGATCGTCCAGAGAATACGAGTCCAATGCACTTTTCAATTTAAAATTCAATTTTTCCACCTTTCCAGTTGGTTATAACACAATTCTGGCTGCAAATAGGTGGGTCTATTCGCAATCAAGAAATATGGACTCTGATAAATGTGTGCAGAGATATTAGACATGTCGGTGTGTGGTGTGATAAGGTAGAGAATCTATACCAATGCCTTTGGTGACATGAAATGCACCAAACAGAATTGAGGAAATATGAAAATAAATAAGGATCAATCTTTATAAATGTCTGTCTCCTGAAAAATGCACTAAGGTCCTAAATTCATTTTTTTCTATGCAAAGTGAAACAGAAACATATATTAGCTATGCAGTCAATACAGCTGTTTGTGCAGTTTAATTTGATAGGTGACATTTAAAGAAATGGTAAGTACATATCTATGACACTTCATTAGTATTTGATATGAAATACCATAAAAAAATCACATCATTCTCAAGGAGTAAATATAACTAAACAGATATGTTGTTGTAGTGACCCATTTCTCTTCAGCTATATATTTAAATGCAGTCTTATTTGTTTAAACAGTTTTTTTCTTGGCCTTATAAACTCAAATGATCTGAACACACCGGGGGACGGTGGGGATGTGATGCGCTTTCAAGAACGTGTTCAATGCGGGTACTTGAATATGTTTTTAAAGGGCCAATACCATGCTCTCCTTAAGTCTTTCAGAGTAAACTACATCCATATATATGATCTTATCTTACCTTTGGCACAATAAAGAGTACATTTTTTTATGAAATTAGTTATTAATTATTTTTGTCCTACCTGGAGGTAAGGCTCCTCAATCTCTGAGGCACTGCCTTTCGTTGCTTATGGGTGTCGCCCATTTCACAAAATGTCATTGGTCTCAGCAAGCATTTCACCCACGAAAATATCAAGACTTTTGCAAAGATAAATGTGTATACCCAACACATTCTCATTCCCAAATCGTCACATATTGATAGGGATGTGCCAAAATATCAATATTGCGATATATCACAACATTTAGTCCTGCAATTGATTCTCAATGGGTTCTCACCAAGTATCGATCTTTTATTTGTATTTGAAGAGACTGTGAAACATTATATTTGTCATCCTTTGGTGAGACGTTCCTTCAGAGGTAGACATGGATGAGCATTGCAAGACCAGCTGTGAATTATGTTAATTTCTGTTCTGTTGTTTATAACACTTTTGCACTAAGTATTTGCACTGCTGTTCATGTTTACTATTGTTAACACTGGGTCCATCCATCCATCTTCCTCCGCTTCATCCGGGACCGGGTCGCGGGGGCAGCAGTCTAAGCAAAGATGCCCAGACTTCCCTCTCCCCGGCCACTTCCTCCAGCTCCTCTGGGGGGACCCCGAGGCGTTCCCAGGCCAGCCGAGAAACATAGTCTCTCCAGCGTGTCCTGGGTCTTCCCCGGGGCCTCCGCCCAGTGGGACATGCCCGGAACACCTCACCAGGGAGGCGTCCAGGAGGCATCCGGACCAGATGCCCGAGCCACCTCAACTGGCTTCTCTCGATGCGGAGGAGAAGCGGCTCTACTCCGAGCTCTCTCCGGGTGACCGAGCTTCTCACCCTATCTCTAAGGGAGCGTCCAGCCACCCTCCGGAGAAAACTCATTTCAGCCGCTTGTAGTCGGGATCTCGTTCTTTCGGTCACGACCCAAAGCTCATGACCATAGGTGAGTACTGGAACGAAGATCGACCGGTAAATCGAGAGCTTTGCTTTCTGGCTCAGCTCTCTTTTCACCACAACGAACCGGTACAGCGACCGCATAATAGCGGACGCAGCTCCAATCCGCCTGTCGATCTCACGCTCCGATCTTCCATCACTCGTGAACAAGACCCCAAGATATTTAAACTCCTCCACCTGAGGCAGGAGCACTCCACCCACCGAGAGAGGGCAAACTACCTTTCTCCGGTCGAGAACCATGGCCTCAGACTTAGCGGTGCTGACCCTCATCCCAGCCGCTTCACACTCGGCTGCAAACCGCTCCAATGCATGCTGGAGGTCCCGGTTCGATGGAGCCAACAGAACAACATCATCTGCAAAGAGCAGAGAGGAAATCCTGTGGTCCCCAAACCAGACCCCCTCCGGCCCCTGGCTGCGCCTAGAAATTCTGTCCATAAAGACTATGAACAGAACCGGTGATAAAGGGCAGCCCTGCCGGAGTCCAACATGCACCGGGAACAGGTCTGACTTACTGCCGGCCATGCGAACCAAGCTCCTGCTCCGGTCATACAGAGACCGGACAGCCCTGAGTAGGGCTCCCCGGACCCCATACTCCCAGAGCACCCTCCACAGGACACAACGGGGAACGCGGTCGAACGCCTTCTCCAAATCCACAAAACACATATGGACTGGATGAGCGAACTCCCACGAACCCTCCAGCACCCTGAAGAGGGTGTAGAGCTGGTCCACTGTTCCACGACCAGGACGGAAACCGCACTGTTGTTCTTGAATCTGAGGTTCGACTATCGGACGGACTCTCCTCTCCAGTACCCTGGCATAGACTTTCCCAGGAAGGCTGAGGAGTGTGATTCCCCGGTAGTTGGAACACACCCTCACACTGGGTTTTATAGACAATTCAAATATAATTGGTGTCAATGCTTGTCAAAGACAGTATTTTTGATTGCAGCAATGCAGCAACAAAAGTGTGTATTATTTGTTGCACAACATAAGATACAAGTCGTTTGTTATGATTGGGTTCAAGCTTATAAATAAATGGGGATATATTTTCCTAAGAAATATGCGTTCTTCTATTTATTGTAAGTTATTACAGATGATTTTTGCCAATTGTCGCAGTATCGCGATACCGCTGATATCATGAGCCATGTATCGTGTATCGTATCGTATCATGAGGTGATTCCCAGCTCTTATACTGATGTAAGGAACTCTCAGCGTCAATAATTGGATTTTGAGGCATAACCGACTTGTCATTTTTTGACATCCAGGCTGTTCTAATTAAATCAGGGCTCCCCAACTTTCGGCGACCCAGACCGCGCTGGTTAAGGCTAGGGTATCAGTACTAAATACTTAGTGTTTTATAATTTGGACACAAACCACAATTATTAATTTCTTCTTCATGATTAGTTTTCAAACAGTTGCCATTTCCGTGTATATTTCACCACCAAGTCCCTAATTGGTCAGACTTCAACAGGTTTTTCAATGGCGTTCAATGGTATGCGTTTTGTAAATGGAGCCTGAAAATGAACTTAAATACTTGCATAGTAATGCATGAATGCATCAGTTTAACGCAGAGCCCAAGACATGCATTTGCAAAGACTTTTCATTTGACGTGGCCGTGTGAACACACGTTTTTGAGCCCGCTGTGAACGTAGCATAACAGACCAAAGCTTTTGATTAAATATTTTAGGACAATCTCAGTTCGAAACTTGCTATATTGTAACAACTTGTTGCCACAGTGGCTCCATAAATAACACTTAACATTAATCGATAAGGCTAATATAAAAGAAAGAGACCTGCAGGTCAAAGCGAGCCACTTTCCTTTCTTCATTTTGACTGATGATGCTAATGTAAAGTGGTCAGCTGCTACACAAAAAGGGCGTCACAGCCTTCCAGAGTGACACGCTGGAAAATAATAACTCTATTTTCCAGATTGGTATGATCGATATTTAATCCTTGGAGCTGAGGAATCCCTCCGGTTGGAGGAGGCTGACTGACCTGTTATCTCAGAAACACAAAGATGAGGCCATTCTTTCTGTGGATGGCCTCAGAGTCCAATGACTGGCATGCCACTGATGGACCACACTACGATAAGACCTCAGCTTCAGCGGCTCAAACACGACCTCCCGCTGACCTTCTTTTGTCAAGCTCAGCACCGATCAAATATTGCGACAAAACTTCACCACCCTCGTGCTCCTCGATGAGCGAAAACAAAGAAGAAGTGGTAATACTGACAGGGGAAGACGGGCAAATGAAGTGGGAGGAGCCGCTGAACCCAAACCGCTTGTGTGTATTTATTGGTCCATGAATCAATGTGGCTTTTCTTGTGGAGAAAGGCTCGGCTGTCATGAAGAGCGAATATCTATCACTTCCACCTGGAGCTGGGCTGCAGTGGCAAGGTCGTAGCTGATAGCCTCGCGTCGGTTTGTGAGGGTGAGGGGAGCGTGCTGAATGAAGGGGATGACAGCTAAGCAATATGGGGTTATAACTCATATTACCCATCTTATACACGACCAATGGCAACGGCCCTGATTATAAGAGGTGATTTACTATATCCTCAGCTCTGGGCTCATGAACATCCAGGCACAGGACACTACATATGGTCCCTGTTTTACGTTGATTTTTTGCACCATTAGGTCTATTTGCTGACATGCAGCTCTAACCTACTGTAATAAACTATGGCGGCCAGGGTTTATCAGCCGTGCCATGCACTTTTTATCCACATAAGCTGGATAAACTGGACAGAAACATTATTTGAGAAATCTTAATCCAATTGAAGCTCAAGACTAACAGTAATAAAGACTGTTTTTGTTATTTCATTTTATTTATTTATTTGGGGGGAGGTCCCATAAGAATTATAATATTATTCTAGAAAGATGTGTGTATTGTATTTTTGGAAGAGTTTAAATCAAAACCAAGAAAAATATAGCTAGTTGTCCGTCCGTAAATTTAGTCCTTTAGCTCTAGTGTTTACATTTTTTTAACTACAGTAACTCTGCAACTGCAACTTATGTAATTCCACTGGATTCCAAAGTGGAGAAAAGCAGCATTGCATTGATTTGCAACACTATACTTTTGCAATCAACGGAAATCGGCCGATTCTGACGTAGAAAAAAGCATTTTTGAGCCGTTAACGCTAATTTACATTGACCACGTAGTGTATGGTTGAAGAAATATGGTAAGTCAGCTACATCTCTGGTGTTAAATGGCCTTTAAAGGGTGACCAAACCCTAAACCAACTTTTTTGGCTATTGATCTCTAAGTGGGGCTTTAAAAGTGCTGTGTGTTGGTCATTGCCAAATTTTTGATGAATTAAAATAAACATTTTTAATTCTTAAAAATATAGTCAAAAACTGTCTGTGCCCCCTACAGGTTGAATCAAGGAATTACTGTTGAATTTTGTGATTGGTCAAACCATGTAAGTTTCAGAAGTCCCACTTCATGATCTGCAGCTCCAGTAATGACAACAGTCCTGTCCCCGCCCCTCTGACTGGATTTTTAAATTTCAGCTGTGGGTGGAGTCAATCTCCAACTTCCCTGTTTGGTTACCCTTTAAAAATAATTCACAAATTCAATATCAACTAAAGAAAAAATGTTTAACTTTAAAACACTAATGACTTACTTTTAAACAAATGTTTTCAAATCATCTTTAAGGAAAATTGTGTACATTTTTTCCTTTGAAATCAAACCACTCAGTTGCAAAGCTTTGGTGATTGAAATGATAGTTGTAAAAGTATCCCAAGGTTTCCATCTCTTAAAAAGTCTTTGGGATTGTTTTAAAACTCACTCTATATTCTTCAACTGTACCTTTTGAAATTTGCCTCAAGGGAATAAGGAGCAGCCGAATAAAAAAAATTCCAACAAATCCGTGATCGGCAGAGAAGAACTAAAGCCAAGGAAATGTCATAGGCAAACAAAAAAGTAATGAAAAATCACTGGAGACCCAAGAAGAGAAACCCTCAAGTTCCTCCATGCTGACATTTACAACTCCTGTGAACACGAACAGTTCAACAACACAAAGGTAGATGACAACACTCTAAAAGAAAAGACAATAACCCGAGGAGAAGGAACATGTGGACAGGTTTTAGCACATTTGAGTTGTTTTTCTGCACAATTAAAATGTTATTTGATTAGTCTTTAAGGTGATATTTCTCAAAACAGACACAGAAGATGTTAGAATAAATGTATTACAGATCATTTTAAAGTGGTGTAAAGGAGAATAGTGACAATCACAAAAAGCTGCACAAAACATTTGTAGTCTCTTTTGGTGTTTTGATTTCACATTTAATTAAAGGAGATTGTATTTTAGAAAAATCATATAGAGGTAATAAGACTAATATACATCACAATGAATATATAACTCTTTTTTAAAGAAGACTTAATCCAACAAAGAATGAGCATTGGTGTTTTTCCCTCAGCTACACTTTTGCTTTACAAAACTCAAGTTTCTCAAAGTTGATCAGAAACGCAGAAAACAGAAAAACACACGCCGCTGCTGCAGGTGTTTCATTTTGAAGAGGAATTATCAGACGCAGTGTAGCACCCCCTCACGTTCACTCCCCCACCGCAGGCTGTAATTAACTGTCAAAGCCTATCTACAGAACAGATCACATGTTGCAGTGTTCGGAAGGTTCATTAGGAACCTTAAAAGGTGTTTGAAGAGAACAAAACCCGAACCGGCCGACAGCAAGCAATGACAACATGCAGACACCGTCTCTGATAAATGTCAAGTGACACATTTTGGAAGACATATTGTGTTTCTTATAGTTAGAGCAATTCCTCTTGATCCTATTTCAGGGCTGCTCATACTTTGCAGCAAACAAGCTATTGCTACTGTTCATGTCCATCCATCTAGATCCAGATTTTAAGATCAGACTATTATCTTTAAGGTAAAACAGACTAATACTTTGATTACATTGATACATTTGGATGAATTTGAAAGCTTACAACATGATAAATTGTTCGTCCGTCATTTGTCCTTCAATGGGTTGTTGAAATGGGCCAGTGTGATGGTAGTTGTCATGTCAGCTTTGTTGCAACACACTGTTTTAAGGTCATTTTTGAGTGACTGACTCTGGACAGTCAAAGAAAAATAAAGCAAATTAGCCGCTGCATATACAGTCTGATGCTGAACACTCACACCTTTTTGTTGCATCCTTCTGAGGTTTAGGATGAATAAAAACTCCACATCTGCTAGTGGAGCCCATGGCGCTTGGTGTAGTTGAACATGCGAGTGCTCTAGTATTAGAGGATGTTTGACTGGCTGTGCTCAAGTAACACAAATCATAGTCAGGATGATGATTGGCTGACAGCAAATTTTGACTTTGAATTTATTTTTGACCCACACTTCGGCGATTGGTGTATTTGGTATTCTTGCAATAGATGGTGCTCAAGTCTCGCTTTTCTTTCGTAGATATATCTGAATCCTCTGTCTTTGATTGCATTTGTAATTATTGCATTAATATATGTCACTGATTTTAGTCAAATATGTGTATGCATCTCTTTTGTAAAAGACTCAGTAAGCTTCAGCAGTTGCACAACCTGCTCTCTGATTGCAGGCTGTTATTACACAAACCAACTGGACGGCGCGGTACCAGCCCTCCTGACCCCATCCTAGAGACCACCCTCTGCTAATCAACATTGTTGTGAACCAGCGGGAGAGACAATCAGAGTGAACAGCCCCACAGGTAAACACAAAGAAGCATGAGAGATAGCATGGAGGGGGACAGCAAATAATTAAATGCCTAAACGAGAGTGTTCCAAGTCACCCCAAAGAGGAAACAGATGTGAGGATTGGAGATAATCAGAACTGGGAGTTCGATTCTTGTTGAATTTATCTAAATTAGGGAGTCAGTCGAGAATGACTGAAGGGAAAACTCAAATATGCAAAAAAAAAAAAAAAAAAAGCTGGCTTTCTAACTGACAGGATGACTATAGACCAGAGGAAGATGAAGTCAGTCCAATCTTTATTTTAAGATTCATCGTCCTCCTGCTCATCCAGCAGCCAAGGATAACCAGCTGGATATTGCTGTGTGTGTCTCCTCCACCATGGCAACCCAAAGTAATCAACTCCATATCCTCTAACCTTCCCAATCATCCACCCACTCCTCCCACCTGGCACCATCACAGGCTGATTCCCCTGCCTGGTAACCCCACAGATAAGTCTCCTCCATGGCAACCCATGGCAATCCAATTTATATCTAATGATGCCCACCCTTTAAACCAGCCACGAGAAGACGGTTCTAACAATTAAACCAACACATCAACGGAAACAGATTCTGTCATTTCAGGTGAGGAGAATGTTTTGGATATTGCCAGTGATTATGATCTAATAAACAATTAGCATGATCATATTTCCTGCAACTACTTGACTTAATGACAGTTTCAGAATTTCAAATGAAAATGACAGGAGAGGAGACAGTCACCAGCGTAGTAACAGAACTAATTGATGTCACAATTCCAGATGCTACAGTATTTATTGAAGTGTTTTGAATTCCTGGCCGCTTTTGGTGTGTTATCAACACTTCAAAATGTAAATGTATGAGAAAGTGTGAGAACACTTGTTTTTTTTTTTTATGCAAAAATCCTCCTGAAAAAAGAACATATCATGAATTACACATCATTAACCTGCTATGTGTAAAACATAATATAAATAGAAGTGTTTTACAGTCATTAATAAACAAAAAAAATCAGATTTGGAGTAAAGGCTAAACAAACCTTTCAAAAAGTGGATCATCAATACAAACATTAGACTTGCAGTCTCTTTTAGTGAGTCAACACTGCAGTTTTCTATTATAAGCATGCCTTCCATCCATAAACATAAAGGGCAACCCTATGACATTTCCACAGTAGACCACTATTATCCTCCAAGGTCCAAAAATAATATCACTCTGTCTTATTATTATTAAATTAAATGTAACATTTCCCAGACACGCATCTGTTAGCGCCGGAGGGTGTAGACACTGTAAAAAAAAGCTACTCACTAAAACACAAGTGACCACAATGGAACGACATCTTTGCATAAGTTGGACCATAAATCTAAATGTTGCTGCAAATGGTGACAAATTTCTACAACTTCTAGTAAAAATTTCACCTAAACGCCTTACATTAAAACAGTGTTCTTTTGAGGGAGGATTGTGCATGTCAGAATAAAACTCAATCAGTCTTTCCATGAGTTCAAATTATTATTTTAAGTTTATTTTAATCAATTAGCTTTTAAAAACACCTTGTGGTGTTTTGATGCTTTGTTTCTTCATATTATATTTATGGTAAGAAGGTCCCACAAAAGTATATATATTTTAACGTTGGTTTTCATTAATAATATGCATTAATGTTTGCTTGTATCCAAGCATATTGTACATTCATTTTAAAAATTTCTTTCTTTCTTCGATGTCTTTTCAGGGGCTTGAAAGTTATAGGATTTCATGCCTTGTAAATAAGTTTTTCTAAAAGCTTTTTTTACAGTGCAGCAAGCTGTGCTCCGCTCCCTCAGCTCACAGTCTCAGGTTAAGCCCCAGTCTCCTGATAACAGAGCTAATTGCACGACAGAAGAAGAGGAAGATCTGACAGCTCAGAAATAAAGAGAAAGAATATGTGCATGTGGAATGAGGACGAGGTGGAATATTTTCAAGAAAAAAATTGGATCTTTTAAAGTGGGCAGGGTGAACAATAAAACGTTCTTTTCTTCAGCCATGGCAGGAGACGGAGAAGGGTTGACAGAATCGTTCTTTACATTGATTTCAGAGGACAAGGAAAAGGAATGGCTTCCATCAGTGGTACTGAGGGCGAACAAAGACTTTCCAGCTTTGGCGCCTTCCACTAGAGATAAATGTTTGACTGAAGGCTATTCTCCCAGCTGTGGGATCCTAATGATCTGCAGCCGTCACACTCCCATATCTCTTGTGGTACATGAGGCCCGGTGACATACCCAATGCTCCGGTCTATCGGTCAGAGCAATACATTGTGTGTCCACCATTTCTTCCCAAGTCACAATTATAGAACTTTACAGACCAAAAATAACATTTCTTCAAATATTTGTATTTATTTTAAGCGATCTGAGCTAAGAAACATCCTAAATTTTAAAACGATGGTAGATTTGACCTCTAATGTGTGGAACCCCATTAACAATATTGCATCTTATTGATGGAAAGAGGATTAATTATGTTTATCTTTTAATCCGCAACAGGAGCTGTCTGCATGCCACTAAATGAGCAGTGGAAATACTCCTGGGCCAGCAGCTCTGTCAATAACAAGGAGTGTTAGTCCTCTATCAACTACTATGTGGTAGCAATTGCATGTAATGTCAGGGCTTTCTAACCATGAAAACCCTCACCCTCCCCTCGCTCTGCAAATGAGCAGCGAGCCACAACTGTCAAGCTAACTGCACTTCCATTAGCTTCACAATTGCTGCCATCCCCATTAAAACTAAGAGAAAAAATCTGCTCCTTTCTGCACCGAACTCCGCTGCTGAAATAAAATGAAATACAAATGTGAGCATTAACGGCAACCTTTGGCCGCCGTTTTCTTATTAGCACCGGGTGCTTCTTCCTCCTCCTCCTCCTCTTCCAACACAATTATCACCACAGCCAACAAGCAAACAGTACAAGTCATTAAAACTATATCTATCTCAATCTGATGGTCCAGCAAAGACATTATTGCTACATACACACTGCCATCGGCTTCACACGCTCAAGCAACCACTTCCGATGAACAGTCAATATAATTACGCGTTTTAGGATTCTGTGCTCAAAACTCAATGCTAGTTTCTACGACCGGTTTTGGTCTCTATGTACAAAAAGCATAATCAATGAAACGACACCACTTACGCCGGGTTCACACTGGACGCGGAAGTTCCACGAAGCGGAGTGTGCGCGGCGTCCGCGCCGTGGTTCACACCAGACGCGCATTTTTCCGCGACGGTCGACAGGCGCTTCTGCTAGAGCTTTTTTTATTTTTGCCACGGGTGATAAATAAATAACCCAAAGATATTATCCCGTGTTTCTGCTAAGAGGAGCTGCTCTCTGCCTCTCTGTAAAACCCAGCCCCCGCTCACCCGCTCCAGAGTCTGCCCACTACATTGGATCTGTGTGTGCGCACGTGTGTGTCTGTGCATTGCACTCGGAGGTGTGACTGCGCGGGTAAATTAATAAACGAAAAATATTACCCCATGTTTCTGCTAAGAGAAACTTCTCTCTGCCTCTCTGTTGTTGTTTTATTTAATCCCTAAACCCGGAGTCTGCTCACTACGTTAATTTGTGTGTCCGCGCGTGTCTGTTTTGTGTGTGTCTGTGCTCACCCGCGCATGTGTGTGCGTGCGTGTTGTGATTCTATGTTTATTCTCATCTCTACAGTCTGTTTAGATATAAAAACATGATCGGATTTGTCAATCGGGGCATATTATTGTGAAAAATTGGTTATATTTTGAAAATAAAGCAGATTTTCTTATATGTTTTGATGTAACTTCCTACCAGAATTGACGCGGCTCGCACAGAATAGAGCAGACGGCGAAATGATCCGCTGCACTGCGCGGGCCCTACACAGAGGACCGCTCTGTGCCTGGTGTGAACGCCACAGGTTAACATGGGAGCCAAATGGAAGCTGTTCCGTTCCGTTCCGCCCCTCTTTGCGGTGCTTCTGCGCCCAGTGTGGACCCGGCGTTAGACATTTTGCAGCAAGAAATGTCGTGCAGTCTCTGTAAATACACGTTTTGAGATTCCGCGCTTACAACCCTCATTGGTCGCTATGCTAGTTTCTACGATCCATTCTGGTGTCTATGTACAAAACGTGTATCCAATGAATGAGCGTTGAAAGTTATAACAGGTTTGACCAATCGGGGACTGAAAATTTTACTATGAAGGAGATTTGAATAATTGTGGTTTGAGCCCTCCAAATCTTTTATATATTGGAACAGAGTTGAGAAGGAAAAAGCCTGGAGCGAGATTGGCGAAATGTGGACAACTTCGACAATTCGCAACAAGAAATTTCGTGCATGTGACCCGCGGCATAAGCATAAGAATCAGACTTGTGAAAGTTATTGATGATAAAATATTGCTTATGTAAAGAAATAAATTATCAAACCATTTGAAAATATTAAAAGATTATGTTTTATTATAGTCAGAGAAAGCTGCATCTACATAAAACCAAATTTCTACAAGGGATTTGAATGTACTATTAGAGATGCATCCTAAGAGTGTCTGAAGACATATTCAAAAGCAACATTTTTTTTAAATAAAACACTCCCTTTGCACATCAAGGTTACCATCGATGTCAACCACATCCTAAATTTGGTTTGCAAATTTTGCGTATATACTGTAGACACAGTTGAGTACAGCAGAATTTAGGTGAAGACAGCACCTCAGAGGTCTTCAAGTCAAGCCCAGAACAATCCATCAATTCGCAGTGTTGTGTAAAAGTGGTTGATATGCCACCTCTGTGTTTGATGGATGCAGCCTGTCACTGTACTGCCAACCTCCTTTATCTGCTGAGGCAGGCCAATCCCTCTGGATCCACCTATAATCAGTTAGACCCCGTGTGATCCTCGACAAGAACCCCGGCCCCACATCTATTCATGCGTAACGTCAGATAAGAAATTGTATGTGCAATTTATAGCCTGTGCGCATGAGGCGTTTTGAAAAATTACAGGTCTCAAATGAGGTTCAGCAATTTTTTTTCTCCCATTTTTTTTGTGATAGATAGCTTTTTGATTGATTTGATTGCTTATTTAACCTTGATAAAGACAGCACAGAAATATTGAGTGGAAAACTGTTGTAAAATAGACTTGCTACTGTTGCCAAACGATCTGACATCCAATATGTTGTGGAGGTAGTGTGGTAGTGCGGAGACATACCAACAAAAAAAAAAAAAAAAACATTATATATCTGTATCTGAATCACCCTGAGAAGTAATATAACCTTAAAACCCAATTTATGCAGCAAAAAAAACATTATTTAACAAAGACTGCATTTCTGTTGTACATGCTGCATCAACACACTAAGGTGCCATCTCCCCCATTGGGATTGTGATGAACTTACTGTTTTTCCTGTGATAACACAGTACCGTTAGGTTAGTATTGCAGAGCAGCAACTATGTTTTCCTGTAGAGATTCATTTAATTTAATATCTATGATTAGTTAGGACTTTTTACCAGATACACAACTCAATCTTTTCACGCCGTATGTTGCAAATTTGCAATGTAACATTAAATCAGGACTCCACTTAATTTAGCATCACCTTGAAAGAAAAAAAAAAAACACTGAAGAATACTTTTTTATAAAGTTGTAAAAAAACTGAGACATCAATGGCTTAAAAACCATATGGAAAATATATTTTTAACATTTTTGTTGGTTATACAGTAAAGTTCTTTGTATAATGGCAACATCCCATTTTGTTGTTTTTTTTTCCCCTCCACAACTCATCTTTTGATAACTTTTATGGGGTGGCCGTGGTGTAGAGGTAGAGCGGTCAACTTCTGATCAGAGGATCCCAGATTTGGTTCCCACCTTTTCCTCTCATGTGTTTATTCCCACATTGGTCCTGGTGGTTAAGGTTGACGCCAATTCAAGGCAGCGGAACTTTCACTGGGGTATTAATATGTGTGTATGGTCAGTGACTGTAAAACACTTGGGCCTTAAAGTAACATAGAAAAGAGCTATAGAAGTATAAGCCATTTATCAGTTGGAGGTGTTGATATTTAAATTCTTTACTTAACACTGGAAAAAGCAGAAACAAATGCCTTGTTTCTACTGAGTGGTCCAAACCAAACCGTTATGATATCTTGAGCATTTCCCTTATAAAACGGACCCATTAAGCCAGACCGATTCGAACCCTCTTTGATTGGCGGAAAGGTAGTAAGACTACAGCAAGCGTCTGACCAGCGCTTTTCCTGACTCGAGATCCAAACGGAATGTTTTTGTCCTTTTTTTCGGCTGTATTCTGTAAAGAATAATAAATTCTTTGTATACAGTATTCCCCCTTTGTTCGCTGGGCTTCAGGACCAGACAAAAACTTCTGGTCATGCTTTGTAAAATATTTATTAAGAGGGGACATTTATTAGGGTGACACCATATGTGAAATACCATAACCCAAATAAGAAAAAATAGGAGCTGCTAAAGACCTTTCGCTATCGTTCCACCGTTATGATGCGCAGCTACGTCATCGGTCTACACCCCGCATGCTCCTTTATGATCCAACACTCAATGGAAAAGCTCACTTGAACTGCCTGGACCATTCTAAACCAGCCAGGAGTGGACCGGTCCGGTCTGGATCGCTCAGTGGAAACGAGGCAAATGTCAGTAAGTACTAGTAGTCAGTATTTGATTGGGAGAGGCAGCACATTGGAAGTATGATTAGAATTATTATTTTTTTTTTATGTATTTCTATTAGGTCAACCTTTAGATTCTAAAACAAATGGCCAACGATGAGCAAGAGTAAACAGACCTTCCAGGAAAACTGCGATGTTCACTCAAATCCAGCAAATTCAACCAATTTCTGCAACTTTTTCTCCAAACTGCAACTTTGCTCAATCACTGTAACGTTGCCATAGTTTGGACAGTCGCTCTTGCTTTGAAAGAGTTAAATCCATCAAATTGTACCCACCAAACAAGTTTAAAGGCTAAAACATATATATGTCACAAGTATAACCCATCAGACCTCCTCAAGGTCCCCCCACTTCATTGAGCTGATATGAAGAACTACAGATTGTGTTTTGCAAATGTATTTCAAATGTGCATAAAATAATGAATCTCGTAAATGTGGGTCTGTGTGGCATGGTTTATTATTACTCACTTTATCTTCTAAGATTCATTGTGTTAACACGAAGGCATTTCCTAATGCTTTATCAGAACAATACTACACAACAAAAGCAAATATTGAACAGTCTGTCACAGCAGTTTGCAAAAATGATTTTTGAAAGTGGTGGTTTACTGTTTATCCCTCTTTGAAATGTCGTGTTGGAGGACAAAGTCGATGATTGACGATGGCTTTTTTAACAGTAGAAAGTTGTGTACAAAGTCGGCAGATATGAGTTTAAATTTACCATGTGTAGTGCTATAATAAATTTCACATCAATAAACTGGAAAAAAACTGTACAACTTTTGAAATATTACACCATTTATCGTAATTTTCAAGAAAAACTGCCACAACTTCAGGCTTTTTGTGTCACAAAAATCACCAAAAACGCCTGCAAGATCCTGTAGGGACTGAATAATAAACTGTAGAAATATTACTGGGTAGTAGAGAAACTTTTTTCTAACATTTCAATGGAGTACTTCAATCCCATAAAAGGGTTTGTGCATCTTTCAATAACATTAACAATATGTATTCATATTTTATAAAATCTAAAAGGTGCCAAATAACCCAAAGTGTCATAATGATGGTAGCAGTTACAGTAGCATCTGCCTAAAACAGCCTCAGAGAGCAGCTGTTAATTTGTTCTGTATGTGTTTCTATGCCACACAAGGACAGACACACCAAAACACACAAAATAAAAGTCAAGTGTACTTATGGAAACCACTCACTGAGAAATCAAGAGAGCTGTCCTTTCTAACAAGAATATCTCAATGTACAGTGGTGGCACTGCCAACTGAAATATCAAGGCTAAAGGTCTGGCGTGACAGCTGGAGTGACAGTTCTTAGCGACTAAAAGTACTTTTCAAAGAGCGGCCCTAATTTATCCCCTTGACAGCTCTTGAACTCTTAATGACTTTTTCTCGGCGTCGGTTCACAGCCCTTTTTGTGGATGTGTGAGGTTGTGTGTGTGTGTCTCTGCAAGCTAATAAAACCTTAAGTGAGCAAAGCAGTCTTTCATAAAAAGTGTCACTTGAATAGCTTCATCATCCGTTCTTTAGCACATATTAAAGAGGAGAAGCTCGCTGGCTCTTAATCAAAGTCTCCTATAAAATCTACCAGTGAAAACTTCCCTGATCTATAAAACCATCCTCATCCAACAAATGTAGTCCCGCTAGTCAAATGATTTCTTGAGAGCGTCAACCATCACTGACTCATGTAGCGTAATCCAAACGGGAGCAAACTTTGATTAAGTCGTAATGAGCTTGATTAATCTTTAAAGCAAAAATGTCTAGAGTAAATTTGAGCCATCCTACAATCACGGGGACAATTTCCGCCGAAGCTTCGAACATGTACATGTGGCTCAATGCTCATTAAGAGCAGAAGAAATGTTTTTCTCTGTTTCAGTTTCCTGTGACCTTTCTGAGATTACTGAAAGGGCTTATTCATTAGCACTGCAACAGTTAGGACAGCCTCGGAAATCTCAGCGACGGACATCAAGACATGAAAAAAAAAAAGAAAATCCAAGCTGGAGCTGCCTGGACTTTAGATCATAACAGGCATCAATAAATAATTACATTTAAATGTTTCTTAATGAGTGGGTTTTGCTGACTGGGCCCATGTTTATGGCCTCTGATGAAACTGCACGCACAAGACATCTATAATACACAATGTCATAAAAAGACTGGCCAGTTAATGGCTCTCAGTGCTCCGACTGCCGTGATAACAGCATCCTCAATTACACGCTGATGATGTGCAACAACCCGATATGCAAACACCCTGGTGTTTCTGTTGAAAGCCTTGCTGGATCAGCATTGCAATATTAGATTTATTAGTAATTCTAATCAAGCAATTTATAGTATTATAGGGATTTGTGAAAGCTTTAATTGAGTGATGTAGTTATGGTCAAGTAAGAACCAAATGGGTTAATTCAGCCAAAAATTACACAAAAATCTGCAGACATTAAAGACATACCTGTAATGTGTTCTTGTGGCATTTCTGTTAAGATTGAGGACATATATAAAACAAATTAAGCTTAAAATGTGATTTCTGAGTATTTTTTAAAAATTCAAAATGTGAATCAGGAGCAAATGAAAAACTACTATGGATAAAGGATTTTCAAGCTGCTTGCTTCACCCCATTTTGATGTATCAGTTTGTCAACCACTAGATTTGACAACAATTACATTATATGTTTTACTCATCTTAGTTAGCACCTGGCTCAAAACTGCACAGCTGGAAAGCTCCAATATCACTCGCCATTTTAGCTGCAGCAGTAATGTTAGGTTGGAGTTGTGAGCGGCTGTAAACAAGCGGGAGAGAGTGTAAACAAGGGGATGATGGGAAATTGAGGCAGGCTTGCTCCATCCCCAACGGTCCTTCACGCTACTCAGCAAAAGGAAGTAGTTGCAGACATAAACATGCGGAACCTGAAGTCCTCGAATGGAATCGAAAGTACCCCCATATCGCTCAGAAAAAAAGTTATTTTAATTGGCAACTCTAACAATTGCTGTTTTTTCAGTTTTAATAAAACGTTTTTTTATAAAATTCAGAACACTTTTGGGTTAAGTTTCATGTTAGAGTTGGGATAAGTCCTGTAATTTCCACTTCCGCCATCGGGTCTGCAGCACTCACACTCAGATACAACTTCTAATGAACTCCTGCCGCTCTGCAGGAACCGTATCATAGAAAACGACACAGATTTTGGCTTAAAACAGCATAATTATAATAAAGAAATCACTAGGAACATCTTGAAAATAGATCAAAAGATGATCCGGGTGGAACTTTATGTGGACTTTGTTTTGATTTTTGGCAGTTATGTTATGGGTTTTGGTCATATTCTGTTTTGAATTGTCCCTCCATCACATCAGGTTTGTCAAGACCCACAGCTGTAGTCATTTCAGTTATTTATTCTCAATCTATTTAAGTGTTTATAGTTCTTCCTTGTCAGGTCATCTGTTCTGTTAGTCAGACACCAATTTTTGTTTCTCCTTGGGTCTTTTCCATATTTTGGTTAATTTACAAGATATTTATAAAATGTTTTAAGTTCCTTTTGGTCCTGAACCAACACTTCCTGACACTTTAAAGCTGGCTGTCATGTTAAAGACATTTACTTCCAAGATGTTTTCCTTGAGGTTTTGAATTTCTAGATGACAGTTACAATACCTTTGCTTGTTTCAACATCTAAAATGTTTTTGTTTAAAATGAAGCTTTTTGGCCACAAACTGGTTTGACTTGAACAAGAAGAATTCTGTTTGGTAAGAATTTTTTAAATTATTAATTCACTGTTAAATCCAAGCAGTGATCCGTAAAACAAAAGTAACTGAAGCTAGCTAAACTTTTGGATTAAAAAAAGCTTTATTTTATATTATTTGGAAAAAAGCAAAGAAAAAAGGCGATGATAATAAACTTTTGAAAGTTGTAAAAAAATGAAGTCACCTGAGATTGACCACTAGTCAGTTTGAATAGTTAAATGTGTATATTACTAAATTTTAAGGAGCAAATGGATCTTTTGTGGCGGAATGACCTTTATTTCTGTTTCTTGTCGTGTTTTTCTTTTTAACTAAACTCTATTAAATCATTCAAATCCATCTCTATTTATATAGTACTTTTCATAGAAAGTAGTACAAAGTACTGTACCCAAAAATATACTGAAAATAAATCTATACCAACACACCTTCCAACCCTTGAACTCAAATAATAAACAGAAACAGCTGTTTCCCTCCATTAATTGAACTAAGTGAATTAGCCACGCCTTCAGCTTATCTGGTCATTAAGCACTTTTTTAATGTAAATAAAGTTGATTTGATTACCTGGACTTTTTATGTTTTTTTTCTCTTAAACAGACTCAATTTCAACCTTTACGTAAGGTCACCCAATATGTTCCTAATGATCATTTATGTTCTCTTTTTGTTATTGCTTGAGTTTAGAATTTTATTTTTCACGTTGAATTAAAACATTGCCTTCTATTTTTTTCAAAATTTGGTGCCCGACTAACCCTGTGACAGTCGCTCAT